>NW_016817892.1:44626-50963 GCF_001698545.2 Rhinopithecus bieti | reverse complement strand
ATGAATATGTTTATTTGTTTTATCATGGTAACTTTTAAATATGTATTTGTATTCCATAATATCATTTCATATACCTTCAATATACACAAAAAATATTTAAAAATGAACATTTGATGAGTTCTCATGCTGAAAGACAACATAAGTGTGCTGAAAATTAGTCAGTACTGTAATAATATTTACAGTTTTCTGCTTCAACTTTGTCTTCAATCTTCCTTATAATCCTTCTGTTATCATCTTTAGCAATTCCTCTTCTTTCACCATTTGGCTATTTTAGAACTTATGCACTATGCTAAAACCTCAGAAAAATGTTTTCACTAAATCAAACAAACAAAAAACATACTGTGATACAATGATGTATTGATCATGGCCTTTAGGTGTTGCAAAAAATATATGTACTCAGCACTGTGTTCATGTTCAGAATCACTGCAGTTCCCTTGGCTTTCATGTGAGAAAGTATGAATAGATGCTATGAGCTTAAAAAATTTACATTCGTGTAGGGTCATTAATGACTGCTTTTAATGCATCGAGCAAATCTGTAATTTACATTGTTTTTGAGTCCAATCTAACAGCTACTCACTTAGTCTTCATTTGAGCAAAGTTACCAGGTTGATCTGTAATAAAGGAAGGCCCACCGTAGGGATTCCATGGTAGATTCCCTCATACATTCCATTGGATCCATCATGAGTCATAAATGCTTTAGTTTGAGGATGACCTAAGAGTAGATAATTTTTTGAAAAAGTATACATTATAAGTCTTAGAACTAAAATGAGCAACGCACAATATGAGTCAATGAAACAGGCAGTGTTCTGTAGATCACAAATTATTGTAACAGTAAAACTGCATTAAAATCAGTTTCAGATCACAAAGGAAGAAGCACCAAGTCCCCTGGGGCAGTAAGTGAAGGCTACATATTAAGACATGGTATGGGACTTGAGACTTGAAGAATTAATACAAGATTGTCACACGGACAAATAGAGAACACTGTGGATAAAGATAATTGTGTATCACCCATTTCTCATTACAACCTTCCCCCAAAAAAGAAGCAGCATGCATGCCAGAACTTGTTCTCTTAGAGAAATAAGGCAGTCACTGAGTATGATAGGGCACAGTATTCAGTGCAGCAGGGAGTGGGGTGGTGGTGGTGCTTGGATAAAGGAAGGATAGGCCATACTCCATCATGAAATGTGTTACCACCACTCCATGATAAAGATAGGGGATTTACTCTCATAGAAAATGAAGCAACTGGTAATGAAAGAAGAGCTGTCATTTTTCTGTTGCATTTGCGACATCTATACATTGGGAGAAAGAGTAGGTGTGATGATTGAATTAGGAGACAGACAACCCAGAAAATTATTGAAAAACAATTTTGTGAATGGTAACTACACTTGAAATAAAGACAGTTTGTTTCTCGCCATAAAGAATGTGACTGTGTATAATAAAACGTCAATCCCTTTTAGTTTATTATATTTTTCCTAGGACTGGAAGATAAATGTAAAGAAGTTAGATTTTATTTTGACTTTTAAATGATAAGTGGTGAATCAATTATTATTTCAACAGTGTGTTTTCCGTTGAAGCATTTTCATCCTCACATGCTATTACCCAAGTTTTCAATATTTGATCCTCAGAGTCTTACTGAGAAGGTGATTCTGGACTACCCACTATATTGTTGAATATTGGTACTAAGGTATCTGATTTCCTGTCATCAAATTTCCATAGAACTGTATAGATAAGGGAGCCTAACAATTAGAACACGTGGACACGTAGAGGGCAACAACACACACTGAGGCCTTGCAGACGGTGGAAGGTGGGATGAGGGAGAGGAGCAGAAAAAAAAATCACTAATGGGTACTAGGCTTAATGCCTGTGTGATGAAATAATCTGTCAAACAAACTCCCATGGCACAAGTTTACATATGTAACAAACTGGAACATGTGCCCCTGGACTTAAAAGTTTTAAAAATGAATGTACTTTGTTCTATGAGTAAAATTCAAATTATAGCATGTCTGTTAGAATTCTAAAAAGATTGAGATCACCTGGTCAAATGCCTTCCATATGGCTAATAAGGAAATGAGGAAAAGTTAAGTAACAAGAACTATTAGAAGACTGAAGTAAATAGAACAACTATATTATCTTGACTAATTTTTATATTGTCAAGCTAAATGCAATCATGAGGTTTCATATATAGTGACTTAGAGAATTGTGATAATTAATTAAAACCTCAAATATTTAAGTAATTGTTAGGCAGAACATAATCCTAGTATAAAGAAGAGTAAAAAGTTACGTACTAATGGTCTACCACCCTATTTTATTAATGTTTTACTACCATACATATTCATTTACAAATTTATGTTAATCTTTTCATTTCTAAAAAATGAAATGAGAGGGAGTTTACTTATATTCACTTGGTTCCATAATTAATCTTATATTTGAAAATTTACTAAAAGCAATCTATGTCATCATCTACATATGAAGAGATCCATTAATCTACTTAGAAGTACACATAATTTGGTTTTCATGATTACAAATTATAAGTGCTTCTTCTATAACTCATACCATAAACAGAGAAAATTTGTTTTTTATCCCTAGTGTTGATAGGAGTGCTGGGGAGTCTCCCGGACCACATTTTTTTGGTGTGTGTATTGGTTTTTTTAGATAACATTAACCATGACTTTCCCTGGGTCTGGATTTCACCCATTGCTGCTCTGGGACAAGTTAGTCTAATACAGGAAAGGTGATTTCTCTTTTAATTTCTTTTCTTTTCTTTCTTTCTTTCTTTCTTTCTTTCTTTTCTTTCTTTCTTCTTTCTTCTTTCTTTCTTTTTCTTTCTTTCTTTCTTTCCTTCTTATTTTCCCCCTCATCTTCCCCCTTTGATGCCTCCTGTAATGAATTTAAAAGAAGGCATCACCATCATTTGGTTCCTCATTACAAGTCAGTTCTTCTCTGTTTGGTACGGTTGATACTTGGTTAGGCCATCAGTTCGAGTGGAGTGGTTCTGTACTATGGATTCTATGGTTGATTGGATGATCTGATGAGGAGGGATAAATGGCAAGGAGCATTAGGCAACGTTTTAATAAGCCAACCACACCCCTAATGTTTAAAACCACCAAAGGATGAAAACTAACCTTCCTAAGAAGGAAATCTGAGACCATCGAGTTCTAGTCTGAACCTGGACATGAGCTATCTTCTACATCCCTTGCAGTTATTTCTATGATGGCTTTCCTGTTATCATTAATCCTAGGCAGCAATTCATCAGGCTCCACTTTCTACATACTCCTTCTTTCTGGGCTAGGAGGTAGTCTGAAACCAGTCCTATTCTAATAGATGGTGTTCCTTGTTTCTCTGTGTGTGGCTGGGCCAGCAAGGTCTAACGTAATTTGCGTCTTATTAGTGATGATTTTCAAGTAGCCCTGCAATCTTACGATGTGATTAAGCCATGTAAATAGGGTAGAGTACCCCCCTGACCTATCTCTGTGTCCAGGCACCTATAGTATGTATGGTACAATAAAGTCTTAAACTACTATGTTTCTTATCTATGGAGTGTGCATGCAGTGATGGCATCCTAATATGGGTCCTCCTCCTTCTAGAACAGATATGGGGATCAGCATAAACAAAGCAAACAGTAGCATTCTTACGGCCAGCATGGGCAGTAAAGGCATGTAGGTGGTTGGTTAAAGCAATAGCACAAGAACAATATAATGAATAATACAAAGAAGATTAGTGGGCCTAAGATTTCTGGCCACATTGACTCGTTTGATGATGATTCTTCAAGCTTTGGCCGTGCATAGATTAGTCAACTCTTGGTGTGACTAGAGCAGGGCTTGCTGTTTTCTCAAGCTTCCACCATGCATAGACTGGTCATCTTCCAGAGTGATCAGAGCAGGGCTGTTGTCATCTCCACTGGCACTGTGGTATCATTGCAGGATCAGCTGGGTCGGATGGTCTGGGTCCTGCTGGCTTGTCCACTGGTCCTGGGCCGATGGTTTCAGCTGACTGTGGTGGATCCAAGGCACGACACCTGCAACTTTAACAACAGTAGGAGTGGACAAGATCACAGTATGGGGCCCTTCCCATATGAGGCACAGAGTAGTTGCATTCTATTTCTTAAACTAAACAAAGTCTTCAGGTTTTAAAGGGTGCACTGGGTCTGCCAGACTTACAGGCATTCTTTCCTGTGCCCAAAATAGACTTTTTTCATGGCCATACCTAAAGCCTGCATTTGTCTCCTTAAAGTTAGTTTTGTAGTTCATGGAGATTACCTTTAATCTGACTTATGATTGGTGGTGGCCGGCCAAACAAAATCTCACAGGGCAAATACCTAGTGTGGTTTGTTTTGTGGGGTGCACCTGACTCAGAGAAGGACCATGGGCAAGACCTGGTCCCACCTCAGATGAGTGTTCTGACAAAATATCTTCAGCAGCTGCTTGAGTGTCCGATTCATGTACTCCATCTTTCCTGAGCTCTGAGGCTGGTAGGCTGTGTGCAACTTCCATTTTATTTTGATAGTCGAGTTAATCCTGAACTATTTCAGCCACAAATGCTGGTCCATTATCTGACCCCAAAGTTAGGGGAAGTTCAAGTCTGGGAATAATGTCTCTTAACAACACCTTGGTCACCTCTCATGCCTTCTCTGTCTGGGTGGGGAAGGCCTTGACCCATCCTGAAAGGTACAGACAAGCACAAAATGTACTGATATCCCCTGCTTGGGGCAATTCGGTGAAGTCCATAAGCAGGTTTTCACAGGGCATGGCTTCTCTTTCCTGAATTCCCGGGGACTGAGTGGGCCCTTTTCGGGAGTTGTTCTGAGCACAAGTTAAACACTGTTTACAAATGGCTCAAGTAATAGCGGTGAGCCATAGCACACAGAAATGATGCCCTAATCATGTCTCTAGTGCCGTTTTCTCATGTGAGTTCCTTGGTGGAACTGTTTTACAAATCTGGGGCCGACATTTCAGGTATGGCTAGGCTCCCATTGAAGAATTTCCACCATCCTCCTTCAAAGTCATTCCCATTTTCCTGGGCAAACTAAATCCTTTTATTTGGAATGTAGGTTGGGGTCCCTGGAAGGCAAATCTCCGGGAGGAGGGGCAAAGCTTTAAGGCTTGTTCTTTAGAAGGTGGAGTCGCCATTGCAGCTTGTTTTACCTCTTTGTCTGCTTTTCTGTGTCCTTTAGCCTCTAATGCTCCTGCCTTTTGCCTATATTGCATTACTGCTACCTGTGTGGGGCCCATACCATATCTAAGAGCCATAGAATTTCTTCATTGTACTTTATTTCTTTACCTCCAGGAGTTGAGTTCTTTTCTTTGCAAGTAGCCCCATGAACATGCAAAGTGGCTAAAGCATATTTAGACTCTGTGTAAATATTTGCTGATATCAAACCTATCAGCTCTGCTTTCTGAGAGGAAGTTCCCGTAGACAAAGACTGTGCCTCTGCTACTGAGTCCAAAGTCACCACTGCATACCCAGTGTGGCAGACCCCTCTAGTATGAAGCTTCTCCCATCAGTAACATATTCAATGTCCAGGTGTCCGAGGGGATGGTCTGTCAAATCTCTCTGGCTTGAGAACACTTCATCTACCACATCCACTCAGCAATGAAGGGGCTTCCTGACATTGATTCAATGGGGAGCAAGGTAGCTGGGTTTAGGGTATTCACAGTTTCTTAAGTTATGCAGGGATTTTCACATAGGAGCCCTTTTATTGAGTTATTCTTGGATTTGGTAACCAATGGTGTCCCCTTTGGTCAGTCAAAGTTATAACTGAGTGTGGTACCTGGATTGTCAGTTGCTGTCCTAACGTCAGTTTATTAGCTTCCTGTGCCAGCAAAGCAGTGACAGCTAGTGCCTTAAAACAAGGAGGCCATCCAAGTGCCACAGAATTCAATTGCCTGGATAAGTGTGCCGCTGGGTGATGTCATGACCCTACGGCTTGAGTTAGAACTCTTACGGCCATTCCCTTTTGCTTATGGACATGTAAAAGAAAGGCTTAGTTAGATCTGGCAGTCCTAAAGCTGGGGCCTGAGTCAAGGCTTCTTTGATTTCCTTAAAGGCCTTCTCCTGGTTGGCCTTCCAGAGGAAGGGTTCCTTTTTTCCCTCTTTTTGGCTTCATATAATGGCTTAGCCACGAGCAAGAAATTTGGGATCCAGAAGCAGCAGAACCCTGCTGCCCATAGGAACTCTCTTGTCACTGGGTGATTGGAGTAGAAAGCACATAAAGAGCCTGCTTCCATTTGCTACCGAGCCATCTTTTCCTTTGGCTTATATAGAAGACTAAATACTCATCGCTTTTAGGCAGATTTGAGCCTTTTTCCTTGGCACTTTATATCCTGCCTTCCATAGCAGG
>NW_016817892.1:28359-40168 GCF_001698545.2 Rhinopithecus bieti | reverse complement strand
TTAATAATGAGATGTTAATTTTCAAACTTCCTGTATTGATTTTATGTTTATTTCACAAATTAATTTTAAACCTCATAAATAACACATGAAAATATTGTAAAAAGTTAAATACTGCAGAATTCTGAGAATAAAATCTAAAATTCCCATCCTTGGATTAATGTGTATTCTTCTAGATTTTTTTTTTTCCTTGTATGAGTTTACATATATTTTAATTTATTTCATTGCAAGGAAGACTTTTTTTCTGTAAACTACTTTTTCTATTTAGCAGTGGAATAAACTGTTCTCTGCAATGGCTACACTCATACATTTGTTGGAACTATGTGTGTTCATTGACTGGAGCCAATTAAGTGTTGGAGGAAATATTCTGTTCATACATGGGCTTATGTGGAAGGATTTCTGCATGACAGATTTCTAGATGTAGAACTTCAGTTTCAAACTGTATACTGACATTTTATTTTAGAAGGTTATTTTGCATTATACTCCCTCAAAATAGATTTCTCAGGTTTTATAGATTGCAAATCTCTATAGCGTTAATGTATTGGCATTGTTTCTCTTTTCCTGAGCACCAGTTACTTTATAATCTTTTATATGTTTTTGGCAATTTTTACTTTGAAGTGCACATTTATAGTTACATTAAGTTTTATATTGGAATATTTCTCTTTTTTGGTTGGTGATTGTAGTACTTTCCAAACAATAGACACCCATCTTTTAAGTGTGTTGTAGAATAGGTTTAATGTGAATTAATTCAGGCTTATAAGAATGATAAAACAACATTATTAACCTTTGCCACCTTATTATTCCTGCTTTTCTGTATAAATACCTGGATGATTTGTATAAAATATTCTGTTGTAAACACTTCCTATAATTTTTTTAACAGCAGTGTTTTAATCTATATGTGTCTGTGTATGACATGATTTATATATACATACACAAATACAAATCTATATATTTAGTGATCCATATATAGTGATATATATGTGTGTATACACACACACACACATAGAGTGATATATTTAAATCATGCCTTAGGCTCAAGAATATTTGTTGGGAAACTTGTTTAATGATGAGACTTCTGGTTACCAAAGACACCTGGATTTCTGTCAATCTGGACCACTTTGATCATAAAGTACTTCACTGATGTGCAGATTAAAGGTGTATGGCTTGATTTAGCTATTTTCCACAAAATGTATAAACTTTTGTATTCTTTGTATATATATTTTGTTATGCTGAAAATTTAGTGTTGCCATATTATATTTATAGGAGGGAAGAATCAAAAGACTGTGGAAAAGAGAAAAAAATTAGACATGATCATTTAAAATATAGTTATGTAGAATAGTAATTATTATTTCAAACTGTGTTCAATAAACACATTGAATTTTGCAACATACCTATTAGATAGTAAAGTGATGCTGTGTCTTGTTTCAAAAGAAATGGACATGTATATGTGCATGTATGTTTAGCAAGATTGAAAATTCACTACATCCCTTTAGAATGCATTTCCTATATTATCACAAACTAAAATTAAGAACTTAATTTGCTACTAAAGGTCATAAATGAGAATAAAACCAATATGAAATTTAGGACTGTTTTTCCTAGCTCTATTAAGAATGATGATGGTATGTTGATGAGAATTGCACTGAATTCATAGACTGCTTTTGGCTGTATGCTCATTTTCATAAAATTGATTCTACCCATCCATAAGCACGGGAGATGTTTCCATTTGTTTGTGTCGTCTATGATTTTTTTGACAGTATTTTGTAGTTTTCTTAGTGGAGGTCTTTCACGTTCTTGGTTGAGTATATTTCTAAGTATTTTATGTTTTTTTTTGTTTTTTTTTTCGTTTTGAATCAGCTGTTGTGAAAAGGGTTGAATTCTTGATTTGATTCTCAGTTTGAAGTCTGCATAGCCAAAGCAAGACTAAGCAAATGGAACAAATCTGGAGATATCACATTCCCCAACTTCAAACTACTACAAAGCTGTAGCTACTGAAGCAGGGTGGTGCTGGTATAAAAACAGGCATGTAGACCAACGGAACAGAATCCAGAATCCAGAAATAAAGCCAAATACTTATAGCTAATTGATCTTTGACAAAGCAAACAAAACATAAAGTGGAAAAGGACACCCTATTCAACCAATGGTGCTGGGATAATTGACAAGCCACATGTAGTAGAATGGTACTGAATCCACATCTCTCAACTTATTAAAAAAAATCTACTTAAGATGGATGAAAAAAATCACACCTAAGACCTGAAACAATAAAAACTCTAGGAAATAATATCAGAAAGTCTCTTCTAGACCTTGGCTTAACAAGGACTTCATGACCAAGAACCCAAAAGCAAATGCAACATAAACAAAGATAAATTGATGTGACTTAATTAAATTAAAACCTTCTGCACAGCAAAAGAAATGATCAGCTGAGTAAACAGACAACTCACAGAGTGGGAGAAAATATTCACAAACTATGCACCTGACAAAGGACTAAGATTCAGAATCTATGAAGAGTTCAAACAAATTAACAAGAGAAAAACAAACAATACCATTAAAAAGTAGGCTGATCATGAATTGACAGTTCTCAAAAGAAAATATACAAATGTCCAACAAACATAAAAAGATGCTCAGCATCACTAATTATCATGGAAATGCAAATCAAAGCCACAATGCAATACTACTGTCCTCCTGTAAGAGTGAACATCATTAAGAAAATCAAAAAATAATACAATATTTGCATGGATGTGGTAAAAGGGAACACTTTTACACTGTTGGTGGGAATGTAAACTCGTACAATTACTATAGAAAACAGTATAGAGATTCCTTAAAGAACTAAAAGTAGATCTTCAGTTTTAACCAACTATCCTACTACTGAGTATCTACCCAGAAAAAAAGAAGTTATTATATGCAAAGACTCTTGCACACACATCTTTGCACCAGTACAATTCCCAACTGTAAAAATATGGTACAAACCTAAATGTCTATCAACCAATGGGTGGATAAAGAAAATGTGATACACACACACACACACACACACACACACACACACACACACACAGGCACACTTGGAATACTACTCAGCCATAAAAAAGGAACAAAATAATGCCATTAATGGCAACCTGGATGAAATTGGAGACCATTATTCTAAGTGAAGTAATTCAGGATTAGGTAGCCAAACGCTGGATGTTCTCACTTGTAAGTGGGAGCTAAGCAATGAAAACGCCAAGGCTTAAGAGTAATATAATGGACTCTCAGGACTCCAGGAAAAGTCAGAATGGGAAGAGGGATAAAAGACTACACTTTGGGTGCTATATACACTGCTTGGGTGACGGGTGTGCCAAAATTTCAGAAATCACAACTGAAGAAATTGTCCATCTAATAAAACACCACGTGCTCCCTAAAATTTATTGAAATAATTTAAAATATGAGAATAAAATCAACCAGATGAATATTTTAAATGACCAGAAAAAATGGGTAAACTTAGGCTCAGGGTGAAAGATTGGCCCAGCAGAAGGTTGAGACTGGACCCTTGCTCTCCTGACTTTTATTCCGGTGTTCTCTTCACCACTCACTCACTCATTTCTCCATTTCTAATTTTTTTTTTTTTTTTGGACAAAGATGTCTTGATTTTTTTTATATCACATGGAAAGCCTGAATTGGGTCATAGAACCAAAGACTTAGTAAAATAGTTCAATATTACTGTGGGAAGCAGGTAGCAGTAGCTATATTTCTAATTCCACATACATACTACTGGGGAAATGAATAAAACTCTAAAATAATAAACATTTAGCCACAAGTTTTGGGAAAAAACTGACGCTAAAGCAGTATGCACTGTAAAGGCCAAGCAGCACTACTCATCTCAAAATACTAAAAGGAAGAGAGAGTTTTTTAATACAATTCAATAGTTTAATAATTCCTTGAGGAACAGTTAAAATATGAAAATTCTGCTCTAAATGAAGCCAAGTAATCTGAGTATTTGCAAAACAGTACCAATACTGTCAGTGGACTTCTTAATATTCTTGTGTTTAAGTAAAATATGTGAAATGTACTTAAACTCTGTAAAAATTATTTCATGTAACCTGTGAATGGGAGCAACAAATTTCAATATAAGCTCGACAAATTTAAATATCAGCTTGTATGGTTTCATACTATTTAATATTTTTGCCAATATTTTCCCTCTTGACAAAAAGTATTTCTAACCATTAAACAGGTATTAAATCTCTGAAAACACATTTTTATTTGACAAGGTAAGTAAGTTTTAAACAGATTTCCTGTCACAGAAAGAAAGGAATCTTGCATCATAACCTTTCTTGTTGGAATAAACTGAAGAAGTCCCATCTCTCTGGTTTCCCAGCTTCAAGCCTCATATACAGCTAATCTCTTTATCCCTTCTTTCCAGTTCTAGCAAATTTCCAGAAATAAAACATACAACATTTTATGATGGTAAATATCACAGTTGCCACACAGGCCAGCAGGAACCCAATCACATCCAAAGAGTGGTACTGGAACCAGGTGAGGTCGTGGGCTGCAAGCTGACGGTGCTTGGCTCCTTTATGGTGCCTGACAATTTCAATCCAGAAGACTGCACAACCTTTACTGGTTGATCATGATCAATTCTTGATAACTTCATAGTGTTCTCTTTATATCTGAAGGATAAACATAGAGATATCAAAATTGAAAGTAAGTTTATTTTCTTGAGCATATCAAGTCCATGTAAGGTTTTTATTTTTATTTTATTTATTTATTTGTTTATTGAAACAGAGTCTCGATCTGTTGCCTAGGCTGGAGTGCAGTGGTGCAGGCTCCACTCACCGCAACCTCCACCTCCCGTGGTGTCAAGAGGTTTTCCTGCCTCATCCTCCCAAGTAGCTGGGATTACAGGCTCACGCCACCACGCCTGGCTACTTTTTGGATTTTTAGTAGAGAGAGACAGGGATTTTCCATGTTGGTCAGACTGGTCTCGAACTCCTGACCTCAGGTGGTCCACCCGCCTTGGACTCCCAAAGTGCTGGGATTACAGACATGAGCCACTGCGCCCGGCACATGAAAGGCTTTTAAAGTGCCAAATGATTCAAAGTAAATGGCATATAATTGACATAGAATTTGTGCAATTTAGTTTGAGTCATCATAGAAACTTTGGCTTTTACATTGGAATTTTATCACTGACAAATTTTATAAAGTAAAACGGAAAGTCAGGAAAATTAATTTCTTACAGGCAAAACAAATATAAGCCATTTTATTATCATTTTTTAGTTTGTTAACTTTTAGTTTTTGTGTATATTTACCAGGTGTATATATTTATGGGTTGCATGAGATGTTTTGATACAGGCGGCAATGTGAAATGATCACATCATGGAGAATAAGGTATCCTTCCCTTAAATATTTATCCTTTGTGCTGTGAACAATCCAATTATACTCTNTCACTCCTCTGATTAAGATTTTTGCCTGACTTCTCATCATATTAAGAATAAAATCCAACTCTGTTATTTGGCCTACAGGACCCTGCAACATCAAACACTGGCAAGTTCTTCTCCTAACAAGTTTTCCATACACACTAGGTCTTCTAGAGACATTGACCTTCTATTTTTCATTAGGGTGTCAAAAGTGTACTCACCATAGCATCTTTACACATTTTGCCCCCTCTCTCATACTCCTGGAACATTCTTTCTTACAACAACCCAAGGCATGCTTCTTTCTCTTTTTGAGGCTTCCCTCTAAGTGTTACCTCTAAGAGAGGCTTTTCCTGGCCACACTATGATGGAACCTCTAGGATTTTCTCTATTGTTTTATGCTTATTTTGATATTTGATTCCTATAATTTTAAGTACATTATATATCCTATAAAATAAACCTTTACATATTAAAGCCAAAAGGTAAATATACATACACTAAGTGAATAGGTCAACAGTGTAAGATCATCTTGAACATTATCTTGAAGAGAAGATACCAATTTACCTACTGCTCAGATCATGGTGTAGGATATCACAACCTGTCTAGAATAGCTCTCTTGTCCTAAACCATTTAGTCACCACTTTTGTCCTCCAATTAAATACTAGCCTGACTTCAAATATCATACATTAGTTTTCTTTGTTTATGTAACTGAATTATATAACATATATTCATTAGAGTCTACTTTTTAAAACTTTTGTGTAGCAGTTGTTGGTTAATACCATTGCTGTGTAATATTTTGTTGATGGCTAAACCACAGATTATGTCATCATTTTATGAGCAATAGACATTTGGGTTACTAACAATTTTTGGACAATATTAATAATTCTGTCATAAACATTCTGGTATATGAAATGCATGAGTTCTTTGTCCCCCCCACAAGATGTGCGACAGCTGTGTGACTCATCTGCTCAGTCGCCATGCACGTTCAAGCCCCTTAAGGGAGAAGGAGCACACAGACAGGTAAGTGCAGGAGCCTGGGTGAGCACCCCTGGGCTCTGGCACCACGGCAGCACACAGGGGTGGATGTCTGCAACTCCTGAAGCCCAAGTGGGTATGTGTTAGTGTACGCTTTTAGCCTTGCCCTATACTAATGACTTAAGTGTTAACCAGTTCAGCGTCCTGTTAGTACTCAAGTCCTTGTCCAGCACCCAGGAAGAATCAGGTCACATATGGACTTGGAGGACAAATGCAGGGGTTTTACTGAGTGATGGAGGTGGCTCTCAGTGGGATGAATGGGGAGCCGGAATGGTGATGGAGTGGGAAGACGTTCTTCCTCTGGAGTTTGGTCATCCAGCATCCAATCTCCTCTCCTCTCCAACCGTCTTCAGCTGAACTACTCTCGGCATTCAGAAATTCCTTCTCTTCTCTCTGATGCACCATTCTGCCATTCTTCTGCTCTTCTGTTCATGCCGGGGGGTTGGGGTTTACATGAGTACAGAATAGGGGGGTATGGTAGGCCAAAAGGCAACTTTGGGCCTCAAAACAGAATGTCCGTTCTCGTTTAGGGCCAAGAGTTTTCAGGCTTGAGGGTGGGACATTTGCAGGGGAATCAACCACTTCTACCCAGTATTTTGCTGTTTCCTGTCCATGTCATATACAGCACTAGGTTTCCATATGAATACATATCTGTTGGGTAAATAATTGAAAGTAGAATTGCTGAGATAAAAGTGCATGCATAATTACAATTCACTTCTTGACTTTGTTTTTCTTTAATTTTTAATTTTTAAAGTTTTATTTATTTATTTAATTTATTTTTGGAAACAGTTTTGCTCTTGTTGCCCAGGCAGGAGTACAATGGCACGATCTTGGCTCATTGCATCCTCCAACTCCTGGGTTCAAGCAATGGCTTATGCCTGTAATCCCAGTACTTTGGGTGACCAAGGTGGGTGGATCATCCGAGGTCAAGAGTTTGAGACCAGCCTGACCAACATGGTGAAATCCTGTCTCTACTAAAATACAAAATTGGCCGGGCATGGTGGTGTATGCTTGTAATCCCAGTTACTGGGGAGGCTAAGACATGACTTTAAATTTTTTTGAAGTGTGTTTTCTTAATTTCCAAAATTAAAGATATTTTAGTTATATTTTTTAAAAATCTCCCTTTCTTCAATTAAGGCTGGATCATATATTGTTTATGATATTGAATCTTTTCAAATTTACTGAGTCTTGATTTCTGGCCCACCACATGTCACTTCAAATAATTATTAACAATTCAATGTGCTCTAAGAAAATGTGTCTTCCAGTTGATATATATAACACATACATGTGCATGCTTGTGTGTGAGTATCATGTTACATTATAAGGTTCCGTTTGTTAACTGTGTTCTTCTAATGTTTTCTGTCATTTCTCATTATTTGCTCCTCTTTTTAAAGTCTGTTTAGATTTAATGGAAGTATCTGTATATTTGCATTTAAATAAACCACCTTATTTTAGATTTCTTTTATATTGGTCCAACCTGTTTTATGGTACAATCTGTTTTAAAAGCATTCCTTTAGGTGATACTTTTATTTCGTAAAAACATTATTGATAGTAGTTATAAATGCTGAATTGATGGTAGCTGGACTGGGTAGACATTTTGCACGCTATATCCTTTGGAGTATAAATAAATCAATTATTAAAATTTAATTTATTAAAATTAAATTTTTTGTACTTCAAAAGCCATCATCAAAAAAGTAAAAAGTTAGAATGACACAAAATATTTGATAATTATATATCTAAGATTATATCCATGATATATAAATAGTTCTTAAAAGTCAATAATGGGACAAGTAGCAAAGTTTAAAAATGTTTCAAGGATTGGAATAGACATTTTTCCAAAGAAGATATATGGTCAGTAAGCACATTTAACAATGCTCCACAGTTTTAGCTGTAATGAAAATTCAATTGAAAACCATGAGAGATCATTTCACACCCACTAAGAAGGCTATAACAAAAAGATAATAACATGTTTTGGCCACAGTGTGGAGGAATTGGAACCTTCTTGCTTTGTTGGTGGCAATGACAAATGGAACAAGTACTTTGGAAAACAGTTTAGCAGTTCTTCATAAACATATAGTTCCCACATGAGTCAGAAATTCCACTTATAGTATCAATCCCAAAGAAAACATGTTTATGCAAAACATGTGTAGCAATGTTCCTAGTAGCCACAATTCGAAACAATCAAAAGGCCAATGAACTGATAAGTGAACAAAGAAAATGTATCATATCTATACTATAAAATATTATACTGCTGCAAAAAAATGAAAATACACACTACAACGTGAATGAATCTAAAACCATTACAAAAAAAAAAAAAATTATGCTCACTGAAATAAGTCACTTATACAACACCCTAAATTGGATGATTCCAGATGGCTTCATGACTCATAAGCATTCTAAATATATTGGGATTTTACACCTTAAATAGGTAGGTTTTAAGTCATGGAAATCACATACAATTATCAAACCAGTTACAATAATGGAAACAATAAAATGAATTTTCACCAAGAAAATAGTTATGCTTTTAGAGATTTTAGATATTTAATTAAAATATTTTATCATATTCCTTTAAGTTTATCCTTCCTTTCTACTGTGGACTGATTATATGATTTTTTAAAAAACTGTCTTTTTAGGAAAAGAAGAAGTCAAATTGTCCCTGTTTGCATATGACATGATTGTGTATTTAGAAAACCCCATCATCTCAGCCCAAAATCTCTTTAAGCTGATAAGCAACTTCAGCAAAGTCTCAGGATACAAAATCAATGTGCAAAATCACAAGCATTCTTATACACCAGTAACAGATAAACAGAGAGCCAAATCATGAATGAACTCCCATTCACAATAGCTTCAAAGAGAATAAAATACCTAGGAATCCAACTTACAAGGGATGAAAAGGACCTCTTCAAGGAGAACTACAAACCACTTGTCACGGAAATAAAAGAGGACACAAACAAATGGAGGAACATACCATGCTCATGGATAGGAAGAATCAATATCGAACTGGATCCTTTCTCCTTATATGAAAATTAATTCAAGATGA
Organism: Rhinopithecus bieti; assembly: GCF_001698545.2. Lineage (NCBI taxonomy): Eukaryota > Metazoa > Chordata > Mammalia > Primates > Cercopithecidae > Rhinopithecus > Rhinopithecus bieti. Next base: position 30,715 of record NW_016817892.1, on the reverse strand, counting down.
ATTAGAGACTTAAATGTTAGACCTAAAACCATAAAACTCTAGAAGGAAACCTAGGTAATACCATTCAGGACATAGGCATGGGTAAGGACTTCATGTCTAAAACACCAAAAGCAATGGCAACAAAAGCCAAAATTAACAAACGGGATCTAATTGAACTAAAGAACTTCTGCACAGCAAAAGAAACTACCATCAAAGTGAACAGGCAACCTACAGAAAGGGAGAACATTTTTGCAATGTACTCATCTGACAAAGGACTAATATCCAGAACCTACAAAGAACTCAAACAAATTTACAAGAAAAAAACAACTCCATCAAAAAGTAGGCAAAGGATATGAACAGACACTTCTTAAAAGAAGACATGCGTACGGTCAACAGACACATGAAAAAATGCTCATCATCACTTGTCAGAGAAATGCAAATCAAAACCACAATGAGATACCATCTCACACCAGTTAGAATGGCAATCCTTAAAATGTCAGGATACAACAGGTGCTGGAGAGGATGTAGAGAAATAGGAGCACTTTTACACTGTTGGTGGAACTGTAAAATAGTTTAACCATTGTGGAAAACAGTGCAGCGATTCTTCAAGGATCTAGAACTAGAAATACCATTTGACTCAGCCATCTTATTACTGGGGATATACCCAAAGGATTATAAATCATGCTGCTGTAAAGACACATACACACGTATGTTTATTGTGGCACTATTCACAAGAACAAAGACTTGGAATCAAACCAAATATCCATCAGTGACAGACTGGATTAAAAAAATGTGGCACATATACACCATGGAAAACTATGCAGCCATAGAAAAGGATGAGTTTGTGTCCTTTGTAGGGACATGGATGCAGCTGGAAACCATCATTCTCAGCAAATTATCGCAAAAACAGAAAACCAAACACTGCATGTTCTCTCTCGTAGGTGCGAATTGAACAATGAGATCACTTGGACACAGGAAGGGGAACATCACACACAGGGGCCTATTGTGGGGAGGGGGGCAGGGGTGTTGAGGGGGGAAGGATAGCCCTAGGAGATATGCCTAATGTAAATGATGAGTTAAAGGGTGCAACACACCAAATTGGCACATGTATGCATATGTAACAAACCTGCAGGTTGTGCACATGTACCATAGAACTTAAAGTATAATAATAAAAAAGTCCATAAAATACTTACCCTTAATGTAGGCACTACTCTTACTTTTAATCTAGAATTCTCCTTCATTTTTTACAATTTAAGGCTTTTAAAATTCTTATAATTTAAAATCAATTTATTCACTAAGTTGATTTCACCTGAACAAAAGTTTTTAAATACTATTCTAAACAGTATATTCAATGTCAGAAATGCATACGACAGGCATAGAAAACATTTTCTGTTTCAAATAATTTGTAATTCTGGTTGTAGAGCAAGGTAAAAGAGAAAACATGAGTAAAAAATCAGAAGATTCTTTGGCAGAATAAAATCAGAATAATAAAATAATAAAATTAAAAATATACCCAATCCTTTCCACACTTTTAAGGTCTTCCCACTTCCAATGTCAATCACAAGTACAATACAACTGGCCCTCCATATCCGTGGGCTCCATATCTATGGATTCAACCAACCCACAGATGGAAAACATTCAGTTAAAAAAATTTTACATGTTAAAAAATTCATGTAAAAAATATTTTAATCACATGTTAAAAAATATTCAGTTAAAAAAATCTGTACATGTACTGAACATGTATAGATTTTCCTTGTTATTATTCCCTAAACAAAAGAGTCTAACAAATATTTACCTAGCATTTATATTGTATTAGGTATTATAAGTAATCTAGAGATGATATAAAGTAAAAAGGAGGATGAACATAGGTTATATACAAATACTGCCATTTTATATCAGAGACTTGAACATCCTTAAACTGTGGTTTCCAAGGAAAGTCTTAGAACCCATTCCCCAGGGATACTGAGAGTCAACTGCATTTGCAATCAAGAAACCAAGAAATGTCCTTCTCTTGGCATAGGAGCTTCACTTTAAAAGAGATACAATACAAACACAGCACAGAGGCACTTGTGTGCGATATAATAACATAAAAAATTATACTGGGACAGCAGAGAAATGGCTTCATATTTTAAAAACTATAAAATCTGCTAATGAACCACAACTGATTCTGCTGTAGTTTTCTTAATGCATCCTTCCATAAATGCAGTTGCACTAGTTATTATAATACAATGATATATTTCACACTTGAAAACACAAAATAATTCCTATATCTGCTTGGGGATTCATTTTTACTTCTATTCAAACCAGGCTATACAAAATATATATTACAATTTAAGTTGACATAATAAGACAATAATTTCTAAAATTAAAGTCTACA
>NW_016817892.1:4491-27583 GCF_001698545.2 Rhinopithecus bieti | reverse complement strand
TGGAATCAACCTTAATGCCCATCAATGACTGACTGAATAAAGAAAATGGAATGGGGTACATATACACCATGGAATATTATGCAGCCATAAAAAAAAAACAAAACAAAAAAAAAAAAAAACAAGATTTTGTACTTTACAGGTACATAGATGGAGCTGGAGGCCGTTATCCTTAGCAAACTAGCATAGAAACAGAAATCCAATTAACACATGTTCTCACTATTAAGTGGAAGCTAAAAGATGAGAACACACGGAAACATAGCAGGGAACAATATACACTGGGGTGTATTGGAGGGTGGAGGGCAGGAGGAGAGAGAAGATTGGGTAAAGTAACTAATTGGTAGTGGTCTTAATGCCTGGATGATTAAACAATCTGTAAAACAAACTCCCATGACACAGATTTATCTATGTAAGGAATCTGCTTCTGTAGGCCTGAACTTAAAATGAAAGTTAAAAAACAAAATAAATGAAATTTGAGACACATAAAAATTCTAAAAAAATATATGCATGAAAAAAATTTAAATAGTCATAATAATTCTAGTGAGGGTAAGCAATAACAATTTAGTAATGACCTATATGTTTATTTTGTTTTATGTATTTTATACTAGTTTTCATCTCCCATATTGAATATTAATTTGTTCATTTTTTAGTAACATAGGAAGCAGTTCCTGTAATTCTGCTTGTCTATAAGTTATTATATTAGAGTTTGGTGTTCTTTGATTGACAAAAAGGCAAGTTGATAAAATAAGCTAATTTTAAGAAATAAATTAATGCTACAAAGGTAGTATGTATAACTTCTTTCAAATTACAAATTATCAAGCACTACTTGGAGGAGAAATTTCAAGGTACAATTTCTGAGACAAATTCAGAGTATTATCAGTATTGCTAATTTTGGTTGCTGTTTCAGCACTGAAATGAGGAAACTTTAGGTATCATCAATAAAGATAGAGCTGTTGAATAAATTCAAAATTGTGTTTTTCTGAATTTGGTCAACTGATTGTTAACACTTAGACAATGTGCTACAAAGTTTTGACAACAGTGATTAATATGATCTACTATAGCCAAGACATTTTATGTTCAAGTTACTAATTTTGGAACTCCCAAGCAATCCTCATAAACTGAACAATAATTTACAGTGTTTAACTTTTATTTGTTATATCAATATTAAAATAACTGAGTTTTCAGCAAAAAACATTAGTATAGGTCATTACAAGAAGACTGTATCAGATAGGGAACTAAAAGTAATTGACAAATACACAAATGTCACCATTTTATTCTATACAGAAGAAAATGTGTTTCCTACTATGTTCTATGGAGGGAACATCTGAACCTCTTCCCCACCTGGCTTCCTTCTGTTTGACTCCTTCCTATATTTCCTTCTGCTGCCTCCATCGGGAGGAGTTGTTAATCTGATAGTTAGTGCTGACTCCTTGTGGGACCACATTTTATACAGCACAGGATCCACCTTCAGGTCAGGATCTATCCCCATCCTTTCTCTTCAATCTTCCTGCATCAGACATTGGCTGGGCCCAGTCCGGCAAGGGAGGTTGCTTTTACTCTTTCTCTAAATCTACTTGGCTGGTTGGAACTTGGACTAAGTCTGTCAGCCTAGACCGTTCTTCCTCTGAATCATACCCTTAACATCACTCAGATAGGCCTATTCCAAAATGTACAGAAACTATATGAGGCTGGATTACATGGCAAGCTTAAACTGCACGATGCATGTTAGACATTTTGAAATACCTGCTATCGTTATTGTGCTAGTGATGTTACCCATTAAAATGTAACTTCTTCTGATAACATCTGTAGTGTGTCCAATGCCCTCAGAAATCCTTAAACATAAGGATCAAATGACAGGGAAAGAATTTGGTAATATCTCTTACGTGATCCCAATATCATGATAATATCGAAACTTTACCTACACCTCTTAATATATTTATTCCTGATCACACTATTAGTGCCAAATTTATTATCCATGAGTATACCCTTTGTATTATTTTAGCCTCTTCCATGTGTATTTCTGATTTTGAACTTGATAATAAGTGCTTTCCCAAGAGCTACATTTCCAGGCAGGAAATTTCTATAATTGAATTATTTACAGACTTCACAGCCTCTTTTAGTAGTTTTCCATACCAGTAAGGAACTTTATCTATCCTTCTGTGGGATCTTGGCAAGGGCTGATGCGATTACATTGGCCCTATCTTCTGTCATGTTAAAGACCATTGACTCCAGAGAAAACAACACAACACCATTTTCTCCAGAGCTCGGGATAAACTCTTCCATTTCCTGTGACAAAAGAATTTTTTCCATCACAAAAGAGTAACAGCACAGCAGGCACTACTGGAAGAAATGGTACAAATATCTAAAGAGAGAAAATCAAGTATTATCAGGAATTATTGGAGGAAATTATATATTTTAACTGACTCAATCACTCAGTTTCTTATCAAGAAGATGTACAATATGAGACAGCTCGCCTCTACTAAGGGTATTTATGTAAATATGTGTGTGTGCATGTTTGCGTGTGTGTGTGTATAAGGGAGAAATGAAATGGAGCTATTTCATAGTAGTCAGGGAGATAATGTTAGAAAATATTATACCCAGACTCTTCATTTATAATATTACAGTTACTAATATAGGTTCTTGGAAAGTGGCACTGCTTGACTTTAATTCTATATTGTCATTCTGCTAAATCACATATCTTTATTTCAGGCAAGTTTTCTATAGAATTGTTTTAGTTTGAAGCTGTCAATAGTTTGCTTCTCTAAGTATAAGGAATGAGGAGAAGTTACTCACATTTGGGATGATTTTATGTCTACATTTATCTTCCTTTATAACCCTTTACACTTCATTTAAATTTTGTCAGAGGTTTCCAGTCTTTTTTCAAAAAAGAAAAAAAGTAACTGTAAAAGGTGGTGAAGAATCACTGACATTCTAGAGTCTGGTTGTGGTTTGGAATTTCTATGAATTAGTCCTGAGAGTCTCATTTATGATAGAGAATTATACAGTACATAGTTAGATGGTTGAATGATCATATTTTCAGGTTATTATTTAGGTGGACAACTTTTCCTGAAATCACACTGCTAAATTGATGTGCTATTTATAATTGCATGTGAGGAACTCTCATTAGCACTTTGCTGTGTCTCGGAGGCAGCAGCACTTGCACCTTAATGGGGAGGCCCCAGGGTTTTCCGCAGGGGAGATCTGGTCACCCTCATGAGTAGCTCACTCACACTACACTTCCTGGTGAAGATGTGCTTGGCTAAAATTGATTGATATTTATTCTGATTTGCTTTCTCCAATCTATGCCAATATTTACATTTATAAACTTTCAGATTTAATCATTAGGGTAAACCTTTTTTTAACTGTTGTTAATAAAACAAAGAAAAAAAATCCAAATATTGACTGTGAAGACCATATATTGTTGTATATTTTTTCAAATATGATTTTAATCTTAAGACATCAATGTAAATGTGAGAGTCACTGTACTACTATTCCAGATGACACATGGGGCATCTAGGCATTTTGTGTGATTGCAGTTACCTGTTGCCACATTTAATGTCATGCGTGTTCAGTGTTTACTTTCACTGGCTTGATACCCGGAGCCTTCTTCATCCACCAGTGTGGAAGTAATCTAACCTCTGTTTACTGATTCATCACTGATGTGGACTGGTTGTTTCCCACTCTGTGACAACTTCATAACAATAACACAACACCAATGTAAGTAGTTTTATAAAAGTATGAAAAGTTTAAAAGAGAAAAGGAAATATTCCTAAAATTTCTCTCTAGAGATATTACCAATGTAAAATATGTATGTTTTCATCATGGCTTTTATTCTATTTCTACATGTACACGCATGCCATTTACTTAGAAAGGTTTAACCTTATTGTATATACCTTTTCCTCCTACAAAAAACTTGTCATCTTGTTATATTTATCATTTTCTACCTCATTTTACTTGCATTTTGGCTCACAGTGTAATTGAATATTTGATAAAATTATTGTAAGGCCGTAGTATGCATATAGTATAAGTGTTTAATCATTCCTTCATTTAAGATGTTGGATTACTTCCAATGCTAGTTTTATGAATATTTTCCATAAATATTAAATATGCACATCTTGACTCATTTTACTCAGTATGATTACATGAGACTATATTGTGAAACCAATGGTTATGTGCATTTTAAATCACTAGAAACATTTTGCCAGGTGTCTTTTCTCTTAAAATATATACACATATTCTGAGAATCTAATATGTAACTGAAAAGCAAACAACTTTGGTTAACAATTGTTCTACGTAATAAACATTTAGAGAACCAATTTTACAACCATTGATTTTCATTCAAATCTTTCTGCAAGTTAATAACAACAGCTACTATTAGTAATTATCACTATTTACTACAGGTCATCCTTTTTCTTGTCCTTTTACACCTCCTACTATCTTCTGCCTCCTATTGGCACTATCACTTTCCCTTAATGTGAATAGGGAAATCTTTCAATACTAGGGTAGGGTGGCATAGAATTTTTATTAGTCTTACCTCAGCTTTTGTCTCTTTCAAAAATTATAAAGTGCACACAATTTGTGTTCAACATAGATATTGTATTTTAACCATGGAATAAATTCTCAGTTTGATATAGACACAAATCTTAAGAGATTGCTTAATAATGTACTAAAGAATGCTTACTTTCTTCAAATGTCTTAGAAGTATGATATTAATTTAAAATGTATGAGGGTGTTGTGTTCCTTTGAAAAGAATATCATCTTCTAAGTAGAATTCTTTCATTATTGTAAACTAAATTTACTACTATACAGCTACAAGTGATAGAAACTCTTTGGTATTTATAATAAGTGGATCGTTCATTTTCTCCATGCTTTTCTGTAGGGAGCTTTGGTGTCTAGACACAAGTTCCACCAGGAAGCTGTACTGAGTTGCTCGTCATAAGACTGAAAACAACTTGTCTAATAGGGCAAGTTTCTGATCTAAGATGTAAAACTCTGGTATCTCAGCATAGAATGAGTTACATTCTTGTATAAAATCAAGTGAACAATGGATTTGGCTGCAAATATTATTAGGGGTACACATTTATATCATTGAGTTATTCTTTTAAGTTAGAATACTTAAGATCTGCATCACTTACAGTAGAATTTTAGAATAGCTTTCTTTATTATTATTATTATTATTACTATACTTTAAATTCTAGGGCACATGTGCAGCTTTCCCATCTTACTGGCAAAGATAGTATGTCTATTTTTATTCAAGTCCGCAATATATCTGTCATCCATGACCTCTCGAGAGAATGTAATCTTGTGCTGAACAATCTGGTTCTGTTAAATGAAGAATGATATCTCAAGTGACTTGCACATGTTAGGTAATTAGTAGTGTTAGTAATCATAACAAAATAACCATAATTGAAAAATTAATATATCTCTATCATTGAATATATAACAGAGACATTTTAAGTGTTTTGTCTGTATTAACATTTTTTCCACAAAATGCAATATGAAGTGGGTGTTCTTACTGTAAATGTAGGCATGATTATTTCTATCAGCATTGTAGTTCACTTTTCCATCATCTGCTACCAGATCCCATGCAAAATTTTCCAAATGGTCTGCTCTTTCTTTCTTTGTTTCTTTTTTTTTTTAATTACCTTATCACATATCTTCATTTCCTGACTCTTTTTAGTAGTTCTCAAATGTGCTTGATAAATAAGTTAGCTCCTAAAAAGTATCTGGCTCTAACTTGCCTCTCAGCATCATCTGATTCTCACTCAGCCTTTCCCTGCAAACTCAACTTGGAGTCTTGAGAATTTTCCTCAATTCATTACCTTCTTTTCTCTTTTGTGTTTTCCTGCTCCCTCATTATTTCACCAATTTCTACATTGTTCAACTCTCAGCTTCCTTATCAGTGAGTCCAGGATACTTTTTATTATCTCCATTGATGCTATGTGCCATTGAGTTTTTCCTTGAGATAAAAGCTTTTGCACAATTTTTATTACTTGCACATATTCTGTCTTTTGAAATAGAATGTAATGTGTGTGGGGGAGAGAAACTGTGTGTATTTTTTTCCTCTTGCCTGTGGTTTGTGTTAAACTTTTTATAAACATTCTTTTAATGAATGACCAATACCTTCTTAAGTGTTGCATAATCAAGGCTTAAATTTAACCACCCCTGTTTTCAAAGTCTTCTTAATATCCCTCTCTATCTATAATAATGATGAAACTCATGTACTTGTGATGGTATCAGCAAGTCAACATGTACACGTTTCCTAATTGGTATCTGCTTTACCCTGCCCACTGCCCATCTTTCTTTCTGTGTAACTCAAACACTCTGCATGAAGAGTGTAGAATTATCCCCACTAAAAATTCAAAGCCAACAAAACAAAACCAACAAAATTATCTTTACCATAGGTAGGGGTTTGGCAGGTTTGCAGTAGAGTCCTCCAACAAAATCAACATTGGTAAGAGTGGATGAGGAAATTGAAAATCCCAGGAGTTCTTAGTAAGCCATATGTCAGCTTTCCCTATTGTCTCAGATAAGGTAGTGGGTCTTCCTGAGAAGAAAAAGGAAAGAAAAGATGGATGACACAAGATAATTACATTAGGTAATTTTCTGAAAGGGATTAAAAAAAAAAAAAAAAAAAAAATTAGCTGGGTATGATGGCTCACTCCTGTAGTCCCAGCTACTCAGGAGGTTGGGGTGGGATCACTTGAGCTTCAGAAGTTGAGGCTGCAGTGAGCCATGATCGCACCACTGCACTCCAGCCTGGGCAACAGGAGTGAGACCCTGTCTTAAACAAAACAAAACAAACAAACAAAAGCTATTAACAGTTCCCACCTTTGGGTAAAGGGATTAGAGATTTGGGGATGAGAGAATGGGGAGGAAGATGTGAAGATGTTTGTTTTTCATTTCTTTCTGTGTCTTGTTAGGTATATGTATTCATTTGTTTCTGAGACAGAGTCTGGCTCTGTCGCCCAGGCTGGAGTGCGGTGGCCGGATCTCAGCTCACTGCAAGCTCCGCCTCCCGGGTTTACGCCATTCTCCTGCCTCAGCCTCCCAAGTAGCTGGGACTACAGGCGCCCGCCTCGTCGCCCGGCTAGTTTTTTGTATTCTTTTAGTAGAGACGGGGTTTCACCGTGTTAGCCAGGATGGTCTGGATCTCCTGACCTCGTGATCCCCCCGTCTCGGCCTCCCAAAGTGCTGGGATTACAGGCTTGAGCCACCGCGCCGGGCCAAACATCCATTTCTTTACCCTTTAAAACTTCAATAGTAGCATATAAACATTTAAAGAACTCTTTGAGCTCCACGATCAACTAATTCTGATGTAGCCATAAAAACAATTTTGTAAGAAATAGTCTCGTTTCCACAGTTTATTAAGCTAATCCTTTTATCTTTGGTCATTCAAGTGAACCGTGGGCTATTTTGAGAGTGTGGCTGAAATCCTTGTACCCACTGCTGCTTTTGATTCCTGCTAAGGTATTAATCATATCAGTTTTTAAGTAAATATATTTGCAAATGCAGCTAGAAAATTTTGAGAAATTATCGAAATAGAGATTTGTACCCAAACTTAATATGGCTCATATTTTGTAATACACAGTTTCAAAAATAAAACTATATAGATACAACAATGTTCAGACTTCAACAAGATGATTGGTCTCAAATAATTTCCAATCTTTTAGTGAAGGAATGTAGAGGCATTAGAAACTACAAATTACCCTTAGTGGTTTTTACATTTGAGATAGAGGCACTATTTCTCTCAACTGTGAAGGAAACCTTCTGGTGACATGGGGACATATTTTAATTTCAGAATAAGGAAACTGAGGTATACAAGAAAAAATAATTTCTGCAATGTTGCATAGATAGTTGTAGAAAATTGAGTAACTACTCGATCTACATGTATGCATTCAGTAAGATGTTTGTGGATGGTTCTGACTTTTTCTAAAATGAAAAAAATTAATAGTAAAACAGATGTGTGATTGTTTAAAGAAATATTAGGTGCACTAATTTACAGATTTATGACTTCCTAGAATGTTCTGTGTGAGCAATGGCCTCAGGGTTTTAACTGACCTTAAAATTTAATCTTTGCTATAATATTTGTACAATTGATAGATTATCTTGTGTTTTCATTTCATAAATTCACTTACAAAAAACTCCACTACCAGCCGGGTGTGGTGGCTCATGCCTGTGATCCCAGCACTTTGGAAGGCCGAGGCAGGCATATCACTTGAGGTCAGGAGTTTGAGACCAGCCTGCCCAACCTGGTGAAACCCCCTACCTACTAAAAATACAAAAAAATGGGCAAGTGTGCTGACACATTCCTGTAATCCCAGCAGTGAGCTGAGATTGGATCACTGCACTGCAGCCTGGAAGACAGAGAAAGACTCCACCAAAAACAAATTAAAAAAAAAAAAAAAAACAAAAAAAACAAATTTAAAACACCAAGTACCCTGACTTTATTGCTTTATATAAGCTCAGCTTCAAAGGCACAGGAAAGTTAATCTCCATGTTACCAACTGAAAAATTTACTTACCTAGAACTTCACTGGAAAACTGATCCCAGTTTTGCATATTAAGTATTTGGAACCAAAACAGAAAATAAACCACATAGATCGTAATTATTTTACCCTCTCCATGAAAGTCATTTGGTCACTTAATTCTGACATAACAACAGTTATGTAGGAAGGTGGAAATAGAAATCCTCCACTATGTTTTTCAAGTGTGTAGCCAGCAGAGAAGGGGAGACTGTACACAAATGGTATGTTAAATAGCTCAGCCAGCAGCTCCCCACAGGAAACAATCGCATCTGCAAGAACAGCATCAAATTTTGACTCTTGTAGATTCTCCATAAGTTTCTTATTTGAAACTCCATCCTTACAGAACTTTCTAATTATGTCATTAAATGTACAGATGATTTCTTGTACTTGAGAAAAATATGATCAAAATGTGTCTTTTGGAAGGTCTGGCCATGATGATAACCTCAAAGTCAGTTTTAGTTAATGATGCAGGATAAACTTCAAGTTTAGGAGTAGATGGGCTGTTGGGATAAAAAAAAATGGAAGCTGAAGATGCCAATACGGTCACCTCATGACCCCTCTGGACAAGCTCATCCAGGATTGTCTCTATATTCATCCAATGACTGAAATCTGTGGGCCACACCAGTACCTTTCCACAACTCCCAGAGCTAATGTAACAGGTCAGCTGTATCAGCAAAATAAAACTGGAGTCCATTTCATACACGTCCTGGTGCAATGCAATGCTTTTTCCCATTTGCTGTTTCTTTGTGTCATTTCTTATGGTTATATCCATGATTAAATCACTCTTTCCCATTTGCTTTTTCTTTCTGTCATTTCTTATGGTTATATCCATGGATAAATCAATCACGAAGTTCAAATGTAACTTTTACACTTCAAAGTAAATATGATATCATTAGATTAGCAGTCTGAACATGTATAGGGCAAGAAATTAATGAAGGTAGATGACTTGTTTACCCAAGTGTGTTTAATGTTCCTTTTATGTTTATAAGTGCTATTGTTGAGCTAATAACAATGTTCTTGTATGGACACATCACTTGTCTTATACAATTTATTTTAGAAGAGTTTCCACAAATGTAACCATGAGAGGTTCGTGGTTCTGCATTTTGTTTGACACAGAACTAAAGATAAAATAATGAAACATGGTTCAAATGTTTTTTATATACTTTGTTTACATATAATTTATATGCAGCACCTTCAGCTGAGGTGTGATGTGTAGAGCGGGCTGCCATTTTCGCTGTTTGGGCAACTTAGCTGTTCTTCCCTTCAAACTTTGGAGAGTTCAAATGTACTGGTGGTGGAAGGAATCCACCAGTTGCTGAACATCACCTCTACAAAAACATTGACAGACTACTTCCTTAAGCAGCTCCCAGATTTTGTTCCTCCTCACTGGATGGGACATCCCAAAAAGGGACTCCAGTCACTCCCACCAGTGTTCTTGGGTCTGTAGAGATTTGAAAACTCCCTGTGGCAAAGCTCCCAGAAAGAGGTATGGCCCGGCATCTTTGCTGTTTGAGTGACTTATCAATTCCAGTCTGTAAGCTTGGAAGAGCCCAAGCTGACTGGGGTGGAAATGATACACCAGAAGAACACAGCAACTATATAAAAATGGGGCCAGACTGCTTTTTTAATTGTGTTCCTGACCTTCATCCTCATTACTGGGTGGAGCCTCCCAACAGGGATTTTTGGCTACCACCACTGGTATTCACCAGCTGACAGAGTTTCCAGGCATCCCTGGTAAAAAGATGCCAGGCGACAGGGCAGGCTGATATCTTTGCTGTTTGGGCAACTTAGCCATTCCAGCCTTCTAGCTTTGGAGTGTCCAAGGCAACAGGGGCTGAAGCATACCCCAGGGCAGCTCAGCTGCTTTATGAAAATGTGGCTAGACACATATGCAGGTCCCTGATACCATTCCTTCTGACTAGGAGTCTGATCTCCTAACTGGAGTCTCCAGCCACCTCTTAGAGGAGTGTTTGTGCCAGAAACAGGTCCATATCTGCCTGGGATGGAGCTACCAGAGAAAAGGGCAGGCTTCCATCTTTCTTGTTTCTCAGCCTTCACTGGTGACACCTCCAGGTACTAGAAAATCTGAGGTGACTAGTGACTGGAGTGGGCCCCTAGCATACCACAGCAGCCCTACAGAAAAATGACCAGAGTGTAATGTGGTTGCCTGCTCCTGTATGTCCTCATCAGGCAGATCTTCCAGGCCTGGGTGTCTAGCCAACACCTGCCAAATCTATCTAGGTAGTAGAAACTTGGCAACTCCTTGGAGAGAGCCCCTGGGGCAACAGAAAGTCTCTTCACCACTGCGTCTGCAATGGAATTTCCCTTGCCTCTCTTGGACCAACAAAGGAGCAAAGACACTGAGCAGCTACTGACTTTCATTTCTCTGAGATGAAGTCACAGGAACAAACAAAGTAGCAAAGCAGCAAGCCAACTGATGTGGAGTCCAGAGGGGTGGGTGCAGGAGAATCTGTAGCAAAGTGTGGCCATCTCTGTAAGTACAACTTTCATGAATAAGAGACCCTTGCCTTTGGGTAAGAGTCAGACCCGATCCCTGCATGGTGATTCTGCACATCAGATGAGGCTGGTCTGATTTGAGCACTCCCTGATCTTCTACCCTCTCCTGGGACCCAAGCCTTGCCATGCCTACTTACATGGCAGTCTTGGGTGTCCTGAGGTCCCACACCATAGTTTCTGCAACAGAGGACCAGGACTGACTGATAGAGAGTTCCACTGAGGCAGCCCCTACAACTGTGCACCAGTCTGCATGTTCCCTCCCATACTGCAGCTTCCCCTGAGCCTACAGAAACTCCTCACACCACTTTGCTGAATGTATGCCTGCCTGGGTGGGTTTTGCTGTACCTGACCCAGCAGCACACAGGAGTGCAGTGCATGCCTGCATGCCCCCTCACCTACCACATTCACTCAAATCACCCTGACAGTCTTTGCAGCATTGCAGACAGAGCCTTGATAGGCACAGAACCAGAAATCCCTGTCTGGCCAGTACCCACCTTTTTGCTGATGCTGCACAGAGGACAGGATCCTCCCACACCTTGAGTGATCACTTCTGCTAGCAGGGCACAGAGAAGGCACCCAGACTTGTGATGGCAATCACTCCACTCTAAACAAACACCACCTCCAGTGTGACATAACATAGTCTCCAGCAGGGGCCTTCCACTTCCCTTACAACTGCTTTGCTTCTGCCACTGTGATGAACACTCAGAAAGAGGCAGACACTCCTGCACTCGCTAGCACTCTGCTGCAGTTGCCGCACCTTGATCACTCCAGTGGAGTAGGCTTAAAGCCATGAAAAGCCAGAGAACAAAGCTGGGGCTCAATGCAAGTCCACCAGAGTTAAAGCATACAGTCCAGGAACTGGGAACTGAAGACTGCCCCTCTACAAACAAAGCCAGTTGGCTGAATCTACCTCATATCACAAACAAACCCTCAAGGCAATCAAATAGCATAAAAGAAAGAAAGAAAAAAAAAAAAAACCCAAAAGCCAGCAACCTCAAAAACTGAAGGCAGATAAGCCTACAAAAATAAGAAAGAATCAATGCAAGAACAGTGAAAACTCAAAAAGACAGAGTGCTTTCTTTCATCCAAATTACAGCATCACCTCTCCAGCAGAGGTTTGGAACTGGGCTAAATGGCTGAAATGACAGAAGTAAAATTCAAAATAGGGATATAAACAAAGTTTGCTGAGCTAAGGGAGTATAATGTAACCCAATGCAAGAAAGCTAAAAATAATATTAACACATTGCAGAAGTTAACAAAGTAGCCTGTATAGAGAAAATGTAACCTACCTGATAGAGTTGAAAACAACACCACAGACTTTCATAATGGAATCACAAGTATTAATAGCAAAATAGACCAACTGAAAAATGAGTATCAGATCTTTAAGACCCGCTTTCTGAAATAAGAGAGGTGGGCAACAATAGAGAAAAAATAAAAATGAATGAACAAAACCTCAAGAAATGTGGAATTATGTGAAAAGAATGAGTATGAGTAATTGGTGTATCTGAAAAAGATGACAACAATGAAATCAACTTGGAAAGCATGCTTCAGGATATCATCCATGAGAACTTTTCCGCTCTAGCTAGAGAGGCCAATATTCAAATTTAGAAATGCAGAAAACCCCAGTGAGATAATCCATGAGAAGATCATCCCCAAGACAAACAATTATCAGATTCTCTAAAGTCAAAATAAAAAGAAATGTAAAAGACAGCTAGAGAGAAAGGAAAAATTACAAACAATGGAAAGCTCATCAGACTAACAATGGACTTCTCAGCCAAAATCCCAGAAGCCAGGAGATATTTGTGGCCAATATTCAATATCCTTTTTAAAAAATATATATATATTTTTTATTATACTTTAAGTTCTAGGGTACATGTGCAAAAGATGCAGGTTTGTTACATATGCAGGCATGTGCCATTTTGATGTGCTGCACCCATTAACTCATCATTTACATTAAGTATATCTCCTAATGCTATTCCTTTCCGCTCTCCCCTCAATAGAACATGGTGTGTGATGTTCCCCTTCATGTGTCCAAGTGATCTCATTGTTTAATTCCCACCTATGAGTGAGAACATGTGGTATTTGGTTTTCTGTTCTTGCGATAGTTTTCTGAGAATGATGGTTTCCAGCTGTATCCGTCACCCTACAAATTACACGAACTCATCCTTCTTTATGGGTGCATAGTATTCCATGATGTATATGTGATACATTTTCTTAATCCAGTCTGTCACTGATGGACATTTGGGTTGATTCCAAGTCATTGCTATTGTGAATAGTGCCACAATAAACATACATGTGCATGTGTCTTTATAGCAGCATGACTTATAATCCTTTGGGTATATCCCCAGCAGTGGGATGACTGGGTCAAATGGTATTTCTAGTTCTAGATCCTTGAGAAATCGCCACACTGTTTTCCACAATGGTTGAACTAGTTTACTGTCCCACCAGCAGTGTAAAAGTGTTCCTATTTCTCCACATCCTCTCCAACACCTGTTGTTTCCTGATTTTTTAATGATTGCCATTCTAACTGGTGTGAGATGGTATCTCTTTGTGGTTTTGATTTGCATTTTCCTGATGGTGAGTGATGATGAGTATTTTTTCATGTGTCTGTTGGCTGAATGAATGTCTTCTTTTGAGAAGTGTCTGTTCTTATCCTTTGCCCACTTTTTGATGGGGTTGTTTGTTTTGTTCTTGTAAATTTGTTTGAGTTCTTTGTAGATTCTGGATATTAGCCCTTTGTCAGATGAGTAGATTGCAAAAATTTTCTCCCATTCTGTAGGTTGCCTGTTCACTTTGATGGTAGTTTCTTTTGCTATGAAGAAGCTCTTTAGTTTAATTAGATCCCATTTTTCAATTTTGACTTTTGTTGCTGTTGCTTTTGTTTTTAGACATGAAGGCCTTGCCCATGTCTATGTCTTGAATGGTATTAGCTAGGTTTCCTTCTAGGGTTTTTATCTTTTTAGGTCTAACATTTAAATATGTAATCTAAATTGAATTAATTTTTGTATAAGGAGTAAGGAAAGGATCCAGTTTCAGCTTTCTACTTATGACTAGCCAATTTTCCCAGCACCATTTATTAAGTAGGGAATCCTTTCCCCATTTCTTGTTTTTCTCAGGTTTGTCAAAGATCAGATGGCCGTAGATCTGTGGTATTATTTCTGAGGGGTCTGTTCTATTCCATTGGTCTATATCTCTGTTTTGGTACCAGCACCATGCTCTTTTGGTTACTGTAGCGTTGTAGTATAGTTTGAAGTCAGGTAGCATGATGCCTCCTGCTTTGTTCATTTGACTTAGGATTGTCTTGGAAATGCGAGGTCTTTTTTGGTTCCATATGAACTTTAAAGAAGTTTTTTTTTCCAATTCTGTGAAGAAAATCATTGGTAGCGTAATGGGAATGACATTGAATCTATAAATTACCTTGGGCAGCATGGCCGTTTTCACAATATTGATGCTTCCTATCCATGAGCATGATATGTTCTTCTATTAGTTTGTGTCCTCTTTTATTTCACTGAGCAGTGACTTGTAGTTTATCCTTGAAGAGGTCCTTTACATCCCTTGTAAGTTGGATTCATAGGTATTTTATTTTCTTTGAAGCTATTGTGAAGGGGAGTTCATTCGTGATTTGGCTCTCTCTTTGTCTGTTACTGGTGTATAAGAATGCTTGTGATTTTGCACATTGATTTTGTATCCTAAGACTTTGTTGAAGTGGCTTATAAGCTTAAGGAGATTTTGGGCTGAGACAATGGGGTATTCTAAATGTACAATCATGTCATCTGCAAACAGGGACAACTTGACTTCTTTTCCTAACTGAATACCCTCTATTTCTTTTCTTGCCTGATTGTCCTAGCCAGAACTTCTATTACTATGTTGAATAGGAGTGGTGAGAGAGAGCATCCTTGTCTTGCACCGATGTTGAAAGGGAATGCTTCCAGCGTTTGCCCATTAAATACGATATGGGCTGTTGGTTTGTCATAAGTAGCTCTTATTATTTTGATATACATTCCATCAACACCGAATGTATTGAGAGCTTTTAGCATGAAGGGCTGTTGAATTTTGTCAAAAGCCTTTTCTGCATCTATTGAGATAATCATGTGTTTTTTGTCTTTGGTTCTGTTTGCATGCTGGATTATGTTTATTGATTTACGTATGTTGAACCAGCCTTGCATCCCAGGGATGAAGCCATCTTGATCATGGTGGATAAACTTTTTGATGTGCTAGTGGATTCAGTTTGCCAGTATTTTATTGAAGATTTTTGCATTGATGTTCATCAGGGATATTGGTCTAACATTCTCTTTTTGTTGTATCTCTGTCAGGGTTTAGTATCAGGATGATGTTGGCCTCTCAAAATGAGTTAGGGAGGATTCCCTCTTTTTCTATTAATTGGAGTAGCTTCAGACGGGATTGTACCAACTCCTCCTTGTACCTCTGGTAGAATTTGGCTGTCAATCTGTCTGGTCTGGACTTTTTTTGGTTGGTAGGCTATTAATTATTGCCTCCATTTCAGAGCCTGCTATTGGTCTATTCAGGAATTCAACTTCTTCCTGGTTTAGTCTTCGGAGAGTTTAAGTGTCTAGGAAATTATCCATTTCTTCTAGGTTTTCTAGTTTATTTGTGTAGAGTTGTTTATAGTATTCTCTGATGGTAGTTTGTATTTCTGTGAGGTCAGTGGTGATATCCCCTTTATCATTTTTTATTGTGTCTATTTGATTCTTCTCTCTTTTCTTCTTTATTAGTCTTGCTAGCGGTCTATCCATTTTGTCGATCTTTTCAAAAAAACAGCTCCTGGATTCATTGATTTTTTTGGAGGGTTTTTATGTGTATCTATCTCTTTCAGTTCTGCCCTGATCTTAGTGATTTCTTGCCTTCTGCTAGCTTTTGAATGTGTTTACTTTTGCTTCTCTAGTTCTGTTAATTGTGATGTTAGGGTGTCAATTTTAGATCTTTCCTGCTTTCTCTTGTGAGCAATTAGTGCTATAAATTTCCCTCTACACACTGCTTTAAAAGTGTCCCAGAGATTCTGGTATATTGTATCTTTGTTGTCATTGGTTTCAAAGAACATCTTTATTTCTGCCTTCATTTTGTGTTGTACCCAGTAGTCATTCAGAAGCATATTGTTCAGTTTCCATGTAGTTGAGTGGTTTTGATTGATTTTCTTAGTCCTGAGTTCTAGTTTGATTGCACTGTGGTCTGAGAGACAGTGTGTTATAATTTCTGTTCTTTTACATTTGCTGAGGAGCGCTTTACTTCCAACTATGTGGTCTGTTTTTGAATAAATGTGATGTGGTGCTGAGAAGAATGTATATTCTGTTGATTTTGGGTGGAGAGTTCTGTAGATGTCTGTTGATTTTGGGTGGAGAGTTCTGTAGATGTCTATTAGGTCTGCTTGGTGCAGAGTTGAGTTCAATTCCTGAATATCCTTTTTAACTTTCTGTCCGATGATCTGTCTAATGTTGACAGTGGAGTGTTAAAGTCTCCCATTATTATTGTATGGGAGTCTAAGTCTCTTTGTAAGTCTCTAAGGACTTGCTTTATGAATCTGGGTTTTCCTGTATTGGGTGCATATATATTTAAGATAGTTAGCTCTTCGTGCTTTACCATTATTTAATGGCCTTCTTTGTCTCTTTTGATCTTTAATGGTTTAAAGTCTGTTTTATCGGAGACTCAGATTACAACCCCTGCCTTTCTTTTTTTGTTTTCCATTTACTTGGTAGATCTTCCTCCATCCCTTTATTTTGAACCTATGTGTATCTCTGCATGTGAGATGGATCTCCTGAATACAGCAAACTGATGGGTCTTGACTCTTTATCTAATTTGCCAGCCTGTGTCTTTTAATTAGACCATTTAGTTCATTTACATTTAAGGTTAATAATGTTATGTGTGAACTTGAGCCTGTCATTATATTAGCTGGTTATTTTGCTCGCTCATTGATGCAGTTTCTTCCTAACATCGATGGACTTTACATTTTGACATGTTTTTACAATGGCTGGTACCTGTTGTTCCTTTCTATGTTTAGTGCTTCCTTCAGGATTTCTTGTAGGGTGGGCCAGGTGGTGTCAAAATCTCTAAGCATTTGCTTGTCTGTAAAGCATTTTATTTCTCCTTCACTTATGAAATTTACTTTGGCTGGATATGAAATTCTGTGTTGAAAATTCTTTTCTTTGAGAATGTTGAATAGTGGCTCCCACTCTCTTCTGGCATGGAGAGTTTCTGCCTAGAGATCTGCTGTTAGTCTGATGGGCTTCCTTTTGTGTGTACCCTGACCTTTCTCTCTGGCTGCCCTTAACATTTTTTCCTTCATTTCAACTTTGGTGAATCTGACAATTAGGTGTCTTTGAGTTGCTCTTCTCCAGGAGTATCTTTGTGGCGTTCTCTGTATTTCCTGAATTTGAATGCTGGCCTGCCTTACTAGGTTGGGGAAGTTCTCTCGGATGATATCCTGCAGAGTGTTTTCCAACTTGGTTCCATTTTCCCGTCACTTTCAGGTACACCAATCAGACGTAGATTTGATCTTTTCACAAAATCCCATATTTCTTAGAGGCTTTGTTCATTTCTTTTTACTCTTTTTTTTCTCTACACTTATCTTCTCACTCATTTCATTCATTTGATCCTCAATCGCTGATACTCTTTCTTCCAGTTGATCGAGTCAGTTACTGAAGCTTGTGCATTTGTCACGTAGTTCTCGTGTTATGGCTTTCATCTTTATCAGTTCTTTTAAGGTCTTCTCTGCATTGATTATTCTAGTTATCCATTCATGCATTCTTTTTTCAAGGTTTTTACTTTCTTTGTGCTGGTTACGTAGTTACTCCTTTAGCTCTGAGAAGTTTGATCTACTGAAGCCTTCTTCTCTCAACTCATCAAAGTCATTCTCCATCTAGCTTTGTTCCACTGATGGCAATACTACTCATCTTAAAATATCAAAAGGAAGAGAGACTTTCTATACAATTTCACTATGTAATAGTTTCTTTAGTAGCAGTTAAAACAATACAATGCTGTTCGAAATGAAGCCAAAATATTCTGAGTATGTGTAAAACAGCTCTCATACTGTCAGTGGACTTCTTCATGTTCTTGTGTTTATGTAGAAAGTGTGAAATAAAGTTAAGCTGAGTAAATATTTTTCTGTGTAAACTATGAATTAGAACAACAAATTTCAATATAAGTTCAAAAAATTTCAATACAAGCTCATATGGATTTACATTATTTTTTATTTTCCCGAGTGTGTTCTTCATTTCCACAAAATATTTCTAACCATTAACTGGCTGGTAAATCACTGAAAAACAAATTTTTGTTTGACAAAGTACATTTTGAAAGTTTTTTATTTTTATTTTTATTTTTTAGTCACAGGAAGAAAGAAATCTTGCATCATAACCTTTCTTCCTGGAATAAACTGAAGTAGTCTCATCTATCAGGTTTTTCAGCTTCAAATCTCAGAGATAACTAATCACTTTTTCCCTTCTTTCCTTTTCTAGTAAAATTCCAGAAACAAAACAGACAACATTTCATGATGATAAATATCACAGTTGCCACACAGGCCAGCNTCTCTGAAAAACAATTTTATATTTGACAAAGTAAATTTTGAAAAGATTTTATTTTTATTTTTATTTTTATTTTTTGGTCACAGGAAGAAAGAAATCTTGCATCATAACCTTTCTTCCTGGAATAAACTGAAGTAGTCTCATCTATCAGGTTTTCCAGCTTCAAATCTCAGATATAACTAATCACTTTTTCCCTTCTTTCCTTTTCCAGCAAAATTCCAGAAACAAAACAGACAACATTTCATGATGATAAATATCACAGTTGCCACACAGGCCAACAGGAACCCAATCACATCCAAAGAGTGATACTGGAACCAGGTGAGGTCATGGGCTGCAGGCCGAAGGTGTTTAGCTCCTTTGTGGCGCATGACAAATTCAATCCAGAAGACTGCTCGATCCAGGGGCTTCACCGGTTGATCATGTTGAATTCTTGATAATTTCATAACATTCTCTTTATATCTGAAGGATAAAAATAAAGATACCAATGTAGCAGAAAGAGGCATAGACAAAACCCCTCAAACACCAAGTTAAAGAAGGAAGGGGTTTATTCAGCCAGAAGCATCAGCAAGACTCCTGTCTCAAGAGCTGAGATCCCCGAGTGAGCAATTCCTGTTTGTTTCAAGGGCTCACAACTCTACAGGCGTCCATTTGAGAGGGTCGTGGTCAGTTGAGCAAGTAGTGGGTACATGACTGGGGACTGCATGCACCAGTAATCAGAACAGAACAGAAGAGGACAGGGATTTTTACAACGTTTTTCCATAAAATGTCTGGAATCTATAGATAACATAACCAGTGAGGTCGGGGTCGATCTTTAACTACCAGGCCCAGAGAGTGGCACCAGGCTATTTGCTTGTGGATTTCATTTCTGCCTTTTAGTATTTACTTCTTTTTTCTTTGTAGGCAGAATTTGGGCATAAGACAATATGAGGAGTGATCTCCTCCCTTACTAACACTGAAAGTAAGTTAACTTGCCTGTGCCTATCAAGTTTATGAAAGGCTTTTAAAGTGCCAAATAATTCAAAGTAAATGTCAAAGAATTGACATAGAACTTGTGTACTTTAATTTGAGTCAGCATAGTAAGTTTGGCTTTTAAATTGAACTTTTCTCATTGAGAAATGTCTTTTAAAGTAGAAATTGAATGTTAGGTGAGAAAGTTAATTTTTTTTTTGAAGCAGAGAAAATATGAGGCATTTTAATTTTTTGTAATTGTTTAATTTTAAGTTTTTGTGGGTACATATTAAGTGCATATATTTATGGGGTATATAAGTTTTTTCGATAAAATGTGAAATAATCACATCATGAAAAATAGGATATTCATTCCTTAAGCATTTATCCTTTGTATTATGAGCAATTCAATACACTGTTAGTTCTCAAGCAGACATATGGAGAATGTGCTCAACATCATGAACCATTTTAAGTACTGTAAGAAAGATCGTGAAAATGCAATATGAGAATTATCATCTCTAAGTTCCTAAAAAGTAATTATGTCATGGTGAGTGACATGCCTCATAGCTAGCCACTATGCTTCTACATTACTCTTTTGTCTCCTACTGTTTCCCACCCTGTAGCCAGAATGATTTTTTGCAATTAAAATCAGTGTATAGCACTCCCCTAATGAAGACCTTTCCCTGGCTTACCATTATTTAAAGAATAAAATCCAACTCCGTTATTTGGTCTACAGAATCCTACATTGTTTGATACTGGCAAGCTCTTTTCCTAACACTTTTCCCCTGCACACTGTCTTCTAGATTGGCCTTCTAGTTTTTTCTTTAAGCTCCCAAAGGTATTCTCATCTTAGCATCTTACACGTTTTTCCCCTGTCTCCTGTTCTGGGAGTATTCTGTCTTGCTACAACCCAACAAGGTATGCTTCTCTGCCTTTTTATGGCTTCCTTCTAATGTTACTTCTAAGAGAGGCTTTTACTGACCACACTATGATGGAACCTCTAGGATTTTCTCTATTTTCTGTGTCTATTTTGCTATTTGATTTCTAGAATTTTAAAATGCATTATATCTCATAAAATAAACATTTAAATAGTAAATAGAAAAGATAAATATATGCACACTAAGTGAATAGTTCAAAAATGTAAGATCATCTTGAACATTTTTTTGAGGTGAAGATATCTATTTACCTACTGCTCAGAATGTGGTATAGGATATCACAACCTCCCTAGAATCACTCTCTTTTTCTGAACTATTTAGTCACTACTTTTGACCTCCAATTACGTATTAGCCTGACTTCAAATAGCATGCATTAGTTTTGCTTGTTTATGTAATTGAATTATATAATATATACTCATTAGTGTCTTTTATTAATGTCGCAGTTGTTGGATAATTCCTTTGCTGTATAGTATTTTGTTGATTGATAAAGCACAGATTTTTTCTTCATTTTAAGATTAATATGTATTTGTGTTGCTAACAGGTTTTAGACACTATTGATAACTCTGTCATAAACATTCTTCTAGATGGTATTAGATTTATGTATTTATACATATCTCTTGGGTATATAATTGAGAGAAGAATTGCTGAGATAAAATTGGATGTATAATTGTGATCCACTTCTTGACTTTAACTTTTTTGAAGTGTATTTTTTTGATCTCTAAAATTTAAAGATATGTTATAGTTTTTATAACCTCCCTTACTCCACTATGACTGCATCATACAGTTTCTATGACATTAAATCTTATTATATTTACTAAGTCTTTGGATATTGCCCACCACATATCACTTCAAATAACTATTTGACATGCTCTAAGAAAAGGTGTCTTCCAGTTGATATATATAATACATATATGTGTATTGTATATGTACATATGTGCATGTGTATCATTTTACATTATAAGATTCCATTTGTTAATTGTGTTCTCAAATGTTTTTATATCTTTACCCATTATTTGCTCTTTTTTTAAGTCTGTTTAGATTGAGTGAAAGTATTTGCATAATCACATTTAAATCTACCAGTTTGCTTTATATATATTTTTTCTATTTGTCCAAGTTGGTTTGTGTTTCTTTTCAATTATTTCCTATCTTCTTCAAAGGTGTTTTTATCATTCATTAACCTTCTTTTTTTGTGACAAAGTATTTTTAAAGTTTTCCTTTAGATGATACCCTCCTTATTTAAAACCGTTATTGATAGTAGTTATGAATGCTGAATTGATGATAGCTGGACTCCGCAAGGAATTTTGCACATTGATATCTTTGGGTGTGAAAAAATCAATTATTAAAAATTTGAATTAAAATTATCTTTTTGTGTTTCAAAGACCATCATCCAAATGGAAAATTTAGTGAACCCAGAATGGGACAAAATTTTTAAAAATTATATATCTGAAATGACCCATAATATATAAATAGTTCCTAAAACTTAATAATAAGACAAATAGCAAAGTTGAAAAATGTTCCAAGGATTGTAGTAGACATGTTTTCAGGGAAGATATATGAATGATCAGTAAACACATATAAGGATTCTCAACATCTTTAGCCATAATGAAAATGCAATCCGAGACCAGGATGAGAGATCATTTTACACCCACTAAGAAGGCTGTAACAAAAAGACAGATAATAACTCATTTGGCAAAAGTATGGAGGAATTGTAACCATGTTGTACTGCTGGTGGTAGTGATGAACGAAACAAGTACTTTGGAAGACAGTTTAGCAGTTCTTCATAAACATACAGTTCCCACATGAGCCAGCATTTCCACTTGTAGTGTCAACCCAAAAGAAAGGAAAACAGGTTTATGCAAAAACTTGTGTAGCAATATTCCTAGTAACCACAATTGGAAACAATCGAAAGGCCAATGAACTGATAAGTTAACAACTAAAATATGACATATCCTTACTAAAAAATATTAAACTGTTGTAAAAAGAAATGAAGTATTAAAATGCACAACAACATGAATAAAACTAACACCATAAAAACAACAAAAAATTAAGCTAGGTGAAATGTCATTTACACAGCACCATAAACTGTATGATTCCATTTATATGAAATACCTAGAGAACAATCTCTAGAGAAAGAAAACAAATTAGTGTTAGACTAGGGCTAAGCAGTCATAGGAAATGACTTCTGTGTCATTGAAGTTTCTTTTGTGCTGACAAAAATGTTCTAAAATTAAGTGATAGTGATGGCTTCATGGCTCTGTAAACATAATAAATATATTTGGATTTTATACCATAAAAAGAAGGATTTTATGGTATCAAAATTAAATCTCATTTTCAAGTACATTACAGTAATGATAATAATAAAAGTTAATTTTTCAGCAGGAAAACAGCCATGTTCTGAGGCATTTTAGATACCAAATTAAAATATTTTTTATATTATTTCATTTATTCTTCCTTTCTACCGATTCATTATGCCAAATTTTTAAGAAATATATTTCTTATATTATCTATATCATTTTAAAAGTTTTTTTGTGTAGAAATTTTTTCACTAACTGGCTATTGATTAGATGTATGATTTCCAAATACAGTATTTAAATAACTGATACAAAATAAAAGCAGATTTCAGATTGGTTAAATCATTT
>NW_016817892.1:0-3860 GCF_001698545.2 Rhinopithecus bieti | reverse complement strand
ATCTCCACAGAACCTGTTACAGTGAGGAAAATATCTTATTCCATGAGTGGAATTCAAAACTTATAGAATGTTCAAACTGTAAACAGAGAAAAAGAGTAGGAACGAGATCAAGGGATGTTAGCAAATCAGAACTACTCAAAGACTGATGTAAATAGAATACTCACATTTAATTTTGGCCAACTTCACATTTGTCAGAAGTTTCTATAATTGGATTACTTACAAACTTTAGCAGCCTCTTTAAGTAGTTTTCCACACCAGTAAGACACTTCATCTTACCTTTTGTGGGATCTGGGCAAGGGCTGATGCAATTACGTTGGCCCTTTCTTCTTTCATGTTAGTGACCATTGACCCCAGAGAAAACACCACAACACCATGTTCTCCAGAGCTCTGTACAAACTCTTCCATTTCCTGTGAAAAAGAATTTGTTTCATCACAAAAGAATAACAGCGCAGCAGGCACTACTGAAAGAAATGGTACAAGCTACTAAAGAGAGAAAATCAGGTATTTTAAGGAATTATTGGAGTAAATAATATTTTCTAACTGATTCAATCACTCAGGTTTTTTGCAATTAGATATATAATGTGAGATAGGTGGACACTGTTAGGATAGTTGTGTAACTATGTGTGTATGTGTATGTATTTGTATGCATGTGTGTAAGGGAGAAAAGAAATGGAGCTATTTCACTGTAATCAGGGAGATAATGTTAAAAATATTACATACAGACTCTTCTCTTATATTACTAAAATTACTAATATAAGTTCTTGGAAAGTGGCACCACTCAGCTTTAATTCTATATTGTTGTTCTACTAAGTCACTTGTGTTTATTTCAGGCAGGTTTTCTGTAGGATTCTTTTAGTTGGAAGCCATTTGTTTCTCTACAGTGCTTTATACTTCACTTAAAGTTTTTCAGAGTTTTCCAGTAGTTTTTGAAAAACTAAAATAGATAAATAAATAAATAAAAGCTGCTGGTTAAGATCCATTGACATTCTGGAGTCGGGTATTTTAATTTGGAATTTCTGTGAATTACTTCAGGAGTCTTATTTATAATACAGAATTGTACATTATACAGTTACATAGTTGAATGATCATATTTTCAGGTTACTGTTTAGGTGGAGCACCTATTGACCTGAAATCACACTATTAAATTGATGTGCTATTTATAACTGCATGTGAGGAACTCTCATCATCACTTTGTTGTGTCTCAGAGGCAGCAGCACTTACATCAGAAAAGAAGAGGCCAGCAGGCCTTTCTGCAAGGGAGATCTTGTCTCTCTCTTGAGTAGCTCACTCACACCACATTACACTCCTGATGAAGATGTGCTTGGCTGCAATCGATTGAGAATTGTTCTGACTTGTGTTCTCCAATGTATGCCAATATTTAAACTTAAATACTTTCAGGTTTAATCATTGTGGTAAAACTTTTCCTAATGGTTCTTAACAAAACAAAGAAAAAACGTCCAAATGTTAACTATGCAAACCACATATTGCAGAGTGTTTTTTAAAATATGATTTTTAATCTTAACGTAAGAGTCATTGCACTGCTATTCCAGGTAATACCTGGGGCATCTAAGTATTGTGTGTGATTGCAGTTGACTGTAGCCATATTTACTGTAACTGGTGTTCAGTGTTTCACCTCACTAGCTTGATGCCGAGAGCACTGTTTATCCATGCAGTGTTGAAGGAACCTAACCTCTGTTTACAGATTCATCAGAGATATGGATTGGTTGTTTCCTCTTCTGTGATAATGTAATAAAAATGACATGAGATTAATGTCAGAAATTTTATAAAAGCATTTTTAAATAAAATTTTTCTAAAATTTTTATGTTGTGGTATTATTTATATAAAATATATTTTTTTATCATGACTTTTGACCTATTTATATAGCTCAATGTACACATGTGACACTTACTTAGAAAATGTTAATCTTACTGAGTATATATTTTCCTCCTGCAAAAACTTGTCATCTTGTTGCCTTTATCATTTTCTAACTCCCTTTATTTGTATTACAGCTGACAGTGTAATTGAATATTTCATTGATAAAATTATTGTAATGCTATTGTATGCACACAGTATAAGTTTTTAGTCATTCCTTCATTTAAGATGTTGGACTACTTCCAATGTTAATTTTATGCATATTTTCCATAATGTTGAATAGGTACACCTTGATTAATTTTTTATCTGTATGGTTTCATGTGAATATATTATAAAACTCATGGCAATGGTCATTTTTAAACACCTGATACATTTTGTCAAGTGTCTTATCCTCTTATATAGACATTATCTGAGAATCTAATATTTAATTGAAATGAAAGCAACCTGGCTGGGTTAGCAATTATTGTACATAATAAACAAAGAATTGGTTTCACAACCATTGACTTGCATTCAAATCTTTCTGCAAGTTAATAACAACAGCTAATAGTAGTAATTATCACTATTGTACTACTAGTCATCCTTTTTCTTGTCCTTCTACAAGCCTTACTCTCTTCCCCTTCCTACTGACACCATTGGTTTCCCTTATTGTGAGTGGGGAAATATTTCAAGAGTAGGGCAGGGTGGCAGAGATTTTTCATTAGTCTTACCCCAGCTTTTGTCTCTTGAGAAAGTTATCATATAAAGCCCATGCAATTTGCATTCATCATAGATATTGAGTTTTAACAATGGAATAAAACTCAGCTTTATGTGGACAAAATTATATTTTAAGAGATTACTTAATAATGTGATAAAGAATGCTTGCTTTGTGCATATGTCTTAAAAGTGTGATATTAATTTAAAATATATGGGTTTATTGTGTTCTTTCATAAAGAATATAATCTTATATGCTGACAGATTTTTTTTGGTATTGAAAGTAAGGGCATTATTCAGATACAAGTGGTATAAATTATTTGGTCTTTATTATACATGCATTATTCTTTATCTCTGTGCTTCTCTGTCAGGCAGCTATGATGTTAAGACAAGTTGACACAGGAAGCTTTAATCAGTTGCTTGTCATATGGCAAAAATCATCTGCTTTCATAGGGTATGTTTATGCTGTAATATGTAAACCCCTGAGGTCTCAATGAAGAATGATATAAATGCTTTAGTAAGATCAAGTGATCACTGAGTTTGTCTGCAAATATTAAAGGAACACATTTATTTTATTGAGGAAGTGTTTTAAGCTGCAATACTGGTGAAGATCCTTGTTACCTATGGGAGAATTATACAATTTCAACTAGCTCATTGTTGGGGGAAGTCAGGGACCCCATAAAAGAAATGAAAATGGCCAGTCCTTGCCTTAAGCGATGATATTATCCTGTGAAATTCCTTTTCTGGCTCATCCTGGCTCAAAATCTCCCCACTGAGCACCTTGTGACTCCCACTCCTGCCTCCCAGAGAACAACCCCCCTTTGACTGTAATTTTCCTTTACCTACCCAAATCCTATAAAACAGCCCGACCCTTATCTCCCTTTGCTGATTCTCTTTTCGGACTCAGCCTGCCTGCCCCCAGGTGAAAAAAACAGCCATGTTGCTCACACAAAGCCTGTTTGGTGGTCTCTTCACAGGGACGCGCATGACACAGGTGTCTGTCAACTATGACTTTGCAAGAGAAGATAATTCTGATGTACTGAAAAATCTGGCACTATTAAATGAAGAATATCTCAAGTGACCTGCGCATGTTAAGTAATTAGTAGTATTAGCAATAATAACAAAATAACAATAATTGCAAAATTAATAATATTTTTGAGTAACTGACTACAGGCAAGAGACACTTCAAGTGTTTTGTATGTGTTAATATTTTTTCCACACAACACAAAGTTGCCACTATTTTTGTAAATGTAGGCATCATATTTCTATCAACATTCTAGTCCACTTTTCCATCATCT
>NW_016817891.1:4884-6828 GCF_001698545.2 Rhinopithecus bieti | reverse complement strand
TATATGAATTTATGCTCTGGTTTACCCATGACATTCTCAGTTTAAGCCTTTTCTCCTAGTATGATCATTAATGCAGCTCCTTTTATTCTCAAAAACATCCAGATTTGGATGATGAATTACATAGTCAATCATTTTTTTCCAATGCTTGGTTTTAATTTACTGTAACTATTAGCATAATGCTCACCCTTTGGTAAGTAACAATGGCAGATGTTGTCATTAGGATTCTCATTTCCTAAGCACCTATCAAACATTTAATAATGCAGCTATAGGGGGAGTTGTTTAGTAGTATCAGGACTTACAGTTGAATTGGTGAAATACAAGTTATTGAAATTTTTTAATTGAGATTCAGTCTTGCTTTGTTGCCCAGACTGAAGTGCAGTGGTGTGATCACAGCATACCGCAACGTCTGTCTCCAGGCTCAAGTGATCCACCTCAGCCTCTCGAGTTGCTGGGACCACAAGTGTGCACCACAACACCTGGCTAATGTTTTATTTTTTTTTTAATGTTTTCAAAATGGGATCTCACTTATGTTACTCAGGCTGGTTGTGAGCTCCTGACCTCAAATAAACTTCCTGGCTCAGCCTCGCAAAGTGCTGAGATTACAGGCATAAGCTACTGTGCCTGGCGTTTAATACTTCTTAATAGGTAAAATTTTATGCTTTTTATTACAAGATGAGAAAGTAATTTATATAATCTTTCATCTACTTTATAATCTTAAATTGAGGGTAGAGAGGAACCTGTGTAATACTGAAGTAACAAGGTTCAGAAAAGTGAAGTGATTTATTTAAGGTTACACAGATACTTAGTGTCGTTGTCTAGCTCAACTCTCTCACTGGAAATGTATACAATGTTAGCAACATAGGTTGAGACCCCTGAATTTATTATGCTATTTTAAACCAGAATATGACTAATTTAATTGGACTCATCTTGTGGTATATAAATAACTATGATTTTTAAAAAAATACTTTTTTTCTATAGAAGAAGATAGGCATTTTCGACTGAGCAGGCAAATCTAAAAGCATGAGGTATAAGGTCTCACTTGCCCAGCCAACCAGACAGTAGTATAAGCCTCTGCAGTTTTAGCGAGATTTTTTAATTGATATTCAGCATACCAGTTTTAGCCTGTGTTTTAAAGGCAGTTATTTTCTCCATCATCCTCTCTTCTCCACCCTCCAAATTAACACTGGATAATTTTAATGAAAGTTGGAGTGACAGAACTTTTGTAAAATAAATTGATATATTGATGCAATAACATATTTTTTCTCTGCTGGCTTGTATTTTAAATTTTCTTAATTTAAAATTTCAACTTTGACTACCATATTTTGTATGGACTGAATGTAGTAAAAAAGATAAAAAGATATTCCAAGAGCAAATATGCTGCACTGAAATTCATAAGAGCACATTTTTAAATAATCGAAGAGAGAGATATAATCAGAGGCTTATGAGTGAAAAGCTCATTTTGTTTGGAAATAAGGCATATTTCCTCAGTAATTTTTCAGGTTTATTGTCACTGTAGTTAAGAAGATGAGCCATGCTACTGAAGGATAAATAGAAGATATATTTGAAGTTCATATAAAGAGGAAAATGAAATATGCAACCCTTGATGAAATAAAATGAAAGAAAACTGAGAGAGCAAGTATCAATATTTCAAAGATAGAGAAATAATGAGAGAATGAAAGATCCTCATGAGGAATTTTCAACAGGTTTGAAAGTTCAGGTAAGATAAGCCTTTCTAAATTTAGATGCTCTTTGGAATCATATTCTAATTTTTGAAGGAGCTACTTTTTTGTCTTTTGTGCAGACAAAATGAGCAAACTTCATATGAAAACCCTTGATCTTTTTGCCTTGTTATACTTGAAAATTAACTACAGTGTTCAATAAGCTCTCAAAAAGGCCCATCAGCAATATTAAACATATATATTTATTAAATAAATATATAACATT
>NW_016817891.1:0-1363 GCF_001698545.2 Rhinopithecus bieti | reverse complement strand
AAAAAAAAAAAAAAAAAAAAAAAAAAGAGGGATACTAACTGGCCCTTTAACTACCAGATTATGGAGAATGTCAAGTGACATAATGGATATTAAATCACTCTTAAAATTAAAGCCATATTGTGATTGTTATTATTGCAGCTCTCTTTGTGTTTTTTATAAGCCTTTAATAAAAAGATGTACTTTAGGTAGCCACTGAAATTATGTTACTATAGATGATAGAAAAGTTATGTATAAGAATAACTAAAATAATCATTTACAATGTTGACATCAATTCTGAATTGATATTATCGGGCAAGTAAAAAGCTTAAGAGAACATTTAAGGTTACCTGACAAAACAGGCATTATTATATAATATAAGATGTTTTATTCATGTTAGTTGAGCAATGTTGGACAAGTTAAAAGTGACATTTAAACCAGAGTGGAGGAGTTAGGTGTGAATCAAACTTATATTTGCCAAAATAGGTACCTGGTATTCTTACAGATTTTGTGGTTAAAAATAATTTTAAAGGTTTATTCCCACTAGATGTATTTTTCTTCATGTAAGTCCCATATTTTAAAGGCTATTACTACAACAATTTTTTTGTACTGAATTTATTTGACATTTATATTATATTATGATGAAATTTTAGAAAATCTGGAAACCCTCTATTGATGAGAAACTGTAGTTATTAGGAAAATAGTGGAAAATAATGAGGTTCAAAATTGAGTGACGTTTAGAAAAGACCAATATTATGAAGAAAAGGAAGAATTCCAAGATAGAAATGAATGTAACCTTTCTTTAAATTTAGATTAAGGCTAAAAAACCTGAGTATCTTAACTGACTGTAAGTCTAAAGCTATAAAGCAGAGCAAATTTTAGATTTGGAAATAATATTGCTGAAAGATTTGTTGGAAATATGCTTCTTCAGTTATTTAAAGTCTAAGAGTGGGTTTGTTTCAGGTAAATGAATCTAAAAGATTTCCTTTACTAAATTCTAAAAAAAGAAAACAAAAGAAAAGAAGAAATTCCCAGAGGAAATTTAGGTATCCAGTTTAGATAGTGTGAATATGATGGATATTAAAACGCTATCGACCTAGGAGTCAGTAACTCTATGGAACAAAATGAATTATACGTTCACATCCTTACAACTTCAGTTCCTTTGAAGGAAAAGAAAATCAGTGTAAAGGTTTTGTTTGATTAAAATGTATACTTTACGTGTCCTTTCAAAATTTGACTTATTTTCAAGTATTTTGTTCAAAATAGTTTCATTGTAGGGGGAGGGGATTAGCAAACTGATGCTTCCTTTCTCATGCTCAATAAATATTTATTGGTGTTTCATGATTATATTGACAGAGTAAATGCAAACCATAATATCCTAAACAAC
>NW_016817890.1:2527296-2532739 GCF_001698545.2 Rhinopithecus bieti | reverse complement strand
GACAGAGCGAGACTCCGTCTCAAAAAAAAAAAAAAAAAAAAAACAGGGACACTTGGAAAGCGCCATAGGCATCAGGAAAGCGACAGGAGAGCAATGTTAAAGGAAGCAGCCAATCATCAGATCAGATATTGTCAATGACCTCCTACTAATCAGAATTTAACATCTTTCTCAACCAGCCCAAACCCTGGACAACACCCTTGATAGCCAGTCATTCCACAAGCATGTGGTCATTGGCTTCTGCCTGCATACCTCCAGGGACAGGGAGGTCACCACTTGACAGTTCACCTGCCCCATCCCTGAACAGTCATGACTGCTAGAATGTCCTTCAGACTCTGCTGGAATGTGCCTGCCTATAGATGCCCCCTTTTGTCCTTGCTCTGAAGACATACCCCAATACAATGACCCAGGATGCCTCTCCTGGGCCAGTAGAAGGGCCCATTCCCAGAGCCCTTTCTTCTGCAGGGCCCCAGACCAGAAGTGGATTTGTTGGCAGTGTGACCTGTGACCTCCAAACAAGGCGTGTGGAGCTGGGAAGGGAGAGGCTGAGGAGGGGATGGGGGGAGTGTGGGAAAGAGCCTTGTCTAACCCAACAAGTCCTGGATTCTCCCCACTTACCTGTGAGTCACCCCCAAACTAGGCCAAACCAGTCCACAGGCCCACATGCAGGCAAACACATGCTGTGTCACACAGACGCAGGCACAGACACACAGACAGAAGCCAACACAGACCCACAATCACACAGGCACAAAGATACATCTAGATGCCTACAAAAATATACACAGAGACACACACACAAATACACACTCACCCAAGAAATACAAACACACACAAGCACTCAGAGCCACAAGAGACACACAAATCACGTACACACAGAAACACAGACACAATGACACACACGTGCACACATTCACAATACACACACAGTCAATTCACAGCCACAAGCTCTCTTCTCCTTGAAATTCACCTACCCCTGAACGTGGACACATACGCTTGGTTGCTCAAGTATCTTACACATTCCCACTGGCAGTCCCAGCTATGTCCCCCTCTTCCCAACTCCCATATTTGCCAATCTTGGCCCAGAGAACCTTCTCCCAGGAAGGGGACATAGAAGGATGATGTTTCTGGAGGTCACCTGCTCCCCACTCTAAGTGAGCCCTAGCCTCCCACCTGAGTCTGTCATTATCCACCCGGGCCCAAAACAGCCAGGTAGTGGCAGATATAAACCACATCCCCCCAGCTAACCCTACTTCTCTTTCCCGTCCCCCTCTCCAAGGTAGCCTCCTCCACTCCCCTTCCCTTTCTCTGTAGCCCTTCTTTCCCAGCCCCTGACTTCTGGGGCATCCAAGCAGGTCTCAGAGCCAGTCTGGGTCCTACGTCTCCCTCTTCCTTGGCACGGAACCAGTCACACTGATCCCTGCTTGGAGGACCCCAGCATCCCTGATTCTGCCTCTGCTACCACAACACTGCCCAATCCAGCGCCATGGGAACCCAGAAAACCCTGGAACCCACACAGCAACCTCACCCAACCCTCCACTCTCTGCACAGGGCCAAAGAGGCTTCTTCCAGGCAGGATGGAGCGGTGGTTAGAGCATAGGCACTGCAGTTATAGAAACCTAAGTTCAGATTCTAGCCCCTTCACTTTCTAGTTGACTTTGAGCAAGTGACTTAACCTTTCGGAGCCTCCTAGAATTAGGTGGCAGGGGTTGGGATTAGTCCCTACTTCATGGGGTGGTTGGGAAGATTAAATAACATTATGCTTAGAAGGCCGGGCACAGTGGCTCATGCCTGTAATCCCAGTACTTTGGGAGGCCAAGGCAGGCAGATCACGAGGTCAGGAGATCGAGACCATCCTGGCTAACATGATGAAACCCCGTCTCTACTAAAAATACAAAAAATTAGCCAGCGTAGTGGTGGGCGTCTGTAGTCCCAGCTACTCGGGAGACTGAGGCAGGAGAATGGCATGAACCCAGGAGGCAGACCTTGCAGTGAGCCAAGATCGCGCCACTGCACTCTAGCCTGGACTACGGAGCGAGACTCCGTCTCAAATATATATATATATATATATGTGCTTAGAAAACAAATTTGCAAATGACAGCCACCCCATCATTCTTAAGCCCCCTTCAAAACCCCATCCCAGGCTCATTTCCTCTTCAGGGTCATCCCTGGGAGGTTCCATGTTCATCCCTCCTTGATGAGTTTTGGGGGACACATCCTTCCACCTCTGCGCCCCCCAGGCAGATTTAGGAGAGTCATTTCAACACAAACAAAACCAGGCTTGGGAAACTCGACGCCTGCTCCTTTGGCTTCCAGCACAGAGCCAGGTGGGGTAATTATTGCTGTCACTGAGAGGTAATTAATAAGCATCCCTGCTATTTTGGCACCCCCAGTCTCTGGAGTTCAAAGTATATTCCTGTAACCACCTCCTCCTTCCTCATTTTCAGCTACCAAATCCTCTCAACAACTCAAGGCCCCGAGAGGTTAAGCATCTCGCCCCAGGACACCCAGCACCTAGGCTGGGTGCCAATTCCCAGGCTGGGTCTCTGGCCTCCTGAACAGAACTGGGGAGTGGTGAGTGCTGTGGAGAAGGCGACCCCCGTTCCTGCCCATCCTCTCCCTGACAGGCTTTCCCCTTCCTCAGATGGACAGTGAGGGTGAGCAGCATTGGGTTCCAGGAAGTAGCCTGTGGGCAAAGGGAGGGAGAGGAAGGAAGGATTGGAGCAGGGAGGGAAGGCAGAGTCAGCTCAGGGTCCTGAATGAATGGGCGTAGAGCTGGAGAGACTTAGGGAATAGGCAAAGTCTCAAGATAAGGCAGCCAGGCCAGTCTCCCCTCCCATCTCCCAACAGAGACCGACCTCTACTCACAGTCTGTGTGGGGACCCAGGTGTCCCGCCAGCCTGGAGCTCCTGCTGCTGGGCCGTGTTCCCCTGATGCGACTGGGCTCTCAGCTGGGGTTCCTGGAGCGGGGCCGACTGGCACCCCGTGATGGGGCGGGGCCCATGGGGAGGCTCCCACCAGCCCTCGGATTCCTCAGGGCCGCAGGGGTGTGGAGCTGGTTGGGCCGGTTCTTTGCCCTCCTCCCCAGGTGCTTGCCTGTGCCCCAGCAGTGTGACAGTGATGTAGTAGCGGGTCCTCCTAGAAGAGGGACGCGTGTGTAGGGTCTGGGCAGGCTCTGGCAAGGCAGTCCCTGGGGTGGCAGGCTCGCCCTTTGTCCCCTCTGCCCTGAGGAAGGATGCAGGGTGGGGCAGCAGGGGTGCGTCTTCCAGGTTGCTGGGTGGCTCAGGCCTCAGAGGGACCTCTGGTGGAGACTGCTGACAGGTGCAGCCTGAGGGTCCCTGCTCCCCATGTTCAGGGGCAGGCTCTGGGTATGTGGGGTGCCTGGCACGAGTAGGTTCTCCTGAGGCCACTTCCAAGGCCAGGCTCTCAGGCCCCACGGAGGCATGGCTGGCCAGGTCGAAGGCGCTGCCTACCGCTGGCCTCTGTAGGCGCCCGAGGCACTGAGCAGGACCCCCCGAGATTCCTTGTTGCTTCCAAATCCAGAAATCACCATGGCCTCCTACATGAATGTCCCATTCTGAGCAGCTCTGGGCTTGGGCCTGGGCGAAAACAG
Source organism: Rhinopithecus bieti (assembly GCF_001698545.2). Taxonomy (NCBI): domain Eukaryota; kingdom Metazoa; phylum Chordata; class Mammalia; order Primates; family Cercopithecidae; genus Rhinopithecus; species Rhinopithecus bieti. The sequence continues at coordinate 2,529,132 of NW_016817890.1, read as the reverse complement.
AGACAGACATTGAGAGAGGCAGGGGCATAGTGACAGCTCCCCTGCCCTCCAGGCACCCCTGGTACCTGGTACCTTCCCTGTCACAGGGAAGCTGAACAGGGCTCTGACACCAAGGTAAGTTGCCCTAGGGAGAGGCTGCTAAGGCCACCAGAGTTGGACAAAGGGACAGAGCTCTGGGAAGGTCCTTCAGCATTTAACTCCCCCCTTCCCATTCTACATAAGAGGAAAGCGGGGCCCAAATAGGCGACGGCATGATTAAGATCACACAGCAAGCCAGTGAGGGCTCCCAACTCTCAAGTGCCACACTCTCTACCAGGTGACAAGGCACCCAGGGCCTGGCCGGCCATGCCTCCCAAAGGCTGGGGACCCCAGCTTCCTCGCAGTCCTGAGGTGCTTCCCCACCCTGGGGCTGAGGGCTGGGTGGGCAGGCCTGCCTCAAGTGCCCATGGCCTCCACCCACTCCAGGCTAACAGAAAGACTGCGGCCACCTCTCTTGTACCCTCCCAGCTTAAGACAGCACACCTGGGAGGATGTACCTGGGACGTAAGGGAGCCAGGGAAGAAGGTTCCCCTGAAACGGGACAACATCTAACCTCTTCTGCTCTCTTCCCCTGGGGTCCAGCCTGGCTGTGGGGATAAGAGGAGAGGGCTCAGCACCCCAGACCCAGATGGACACTGCCCCCAAAACCACCCATTTTAAAAGATGGGCTGTGTCCTTGGCAACAGAGGTCAAAATTCCTCCTAGCAGGGGTCCTTGCTGCCATATGCCTTAATTTACTCATCTATGAAACAGACGCAGCCTCTCATTCCCCAGGGGCTGACCACCTCAAGAGGCAAGAGCACAGTGATGAACCTGGAGGCTTGGATCGAGGCAACCTGGGCTTGAAGCCCAGCCCTGCTGCTTCCTATAATAGCTGCAATACCGTTTGCATTTCAGTTTCCTCATGTGGAAAATGGGTGTGAAAATAAAGGTACCTGCCTCCTGAGAGTGTGGTACAGATGGCACAAGATAGTCCATGCAGAGGGCCCAACACATAACAAGTAGGCAATTAAACACTGGCAATTACTCATGGTATTCAAGACCCAAGAGAGACACATGGCTGCTTAAGCCACCTCCAGAGGAGGCAGGCCTCACTCCTCCAAGGGAAGAACACTCTTTCACTGTTCAATTCAGGGCTCAGGTCCCCACTGCAGATGAGGAAGCTGTGGCAGGAGGTTAAGCCACTAGCCCAGCCTCACCCCTGAGGGCCATGCCAGGAAGTGGGGAAAAGGGACCAAAGATGGAAGGCAGTCAGGCCAAACAAGAGAATGGAGAGAAGTGAGGCCCCTCTGCCCCTACATCCCTCCCCAGAAGATCCCAGCTTTAGGAAGTCACATTTCCTGAAAGTCCGGGCCCCAACCATGCAGGATGTCCCATATCCATTACTTTATCTCCCGCAACAGCTTTGAGAGTGGAGCATTATTGTCCCCATTTTGCAGAAGGGAACACTGAGGTTTCAACGAGGGGAGCAATCTGCCCAGGGTCACATGGTGGATCAGTGGCAGAGGGAGGGCTGGAGCTACAGTTGTCTGACTTGTCAGTCCAGGTTCTCACAACCTGCTCAGTCCTCCCAGAACTCCTGCCCTCCCCCACTCCCCACTCCCCTTTGGATTTTCTCCTACCTTGAGGCTGACATTGCTGGTGGTAACCTGGGCTAGGTCAGAGCAGCTCCGGCCATCCCAAGGCCTGGTAAGGAAGCACAGGGGGAAGAGAATGAAGTAGCTTCCTCCTGTGCCAACACCATCACTCCCAGTCTGGACCCAGGAGTCCTCTCCCCCAACTTTTTTTTTTTTTTTG
>NW_016817890.1:2516584-2526160 GCF_001698545.2 Rhinopithecus bieti | reverse complement strand
CCTCAAAAAAAAAAAAAATACAAAAAAAATACAAAAAACAAAACAAACAAACAAACAAAAAAAAAAAAAAAAAAAAAAACTAGCCGAGTGAGGTGGCGAGCGCCTGTAGTCTCAGCTACTTGGGAGGCTGAGGCAGGAGAATGTCGTAAACCCGGGAGGCCACCCCTGCCTGGGCGACAAAGCGAGACTCCGTCTCAAAAAAAAAAAAAAAAACCTTTTAAAGTTTTAAAGGAGCACAAAGGGCCAGGCGTGGTGGCTTACGCCTGTAATCCCAGCACTTTGGGAGGCCGAGGCGGGTGGATCACGAGGTCAAGAGTTCAAGACCAGCCTGTTCAATATGGTGAAACCCTGTCTCTACTAAAAATACAAAAATTAGCTGGGCATGGAGGCACGCACTTGTAGTCCCAGCTACTCAAGAGGCTGAGGTAGGAGGATCGCTTGAACCTGGGAGGCAGAGGCTGTAATGAGCCGAGATCATACCACTGCACTCCAGCCTGGGTGACAGAGTGAGACTCCATCTCAAAAACAAAACAAAACAAAAAAAAAGCACAAGGGACCAGGCCTGGTAGCTCACACCCATAATCCCAACACATTGGGAGGCCAAGCCAAATCACTTGAGCTCAGGAGTTTGAGACCAGGCTGGGCAACATAGCCAAATTCCAACTCCACAAAAAATGAAAAGATCGGGTGGACATGGTGGCGTGTTCCTAGCTACTTGGGAGGCTGAGGCAGAAGGAGTTTGAGGATGCAGTGTCCTATGATGGTGATACTGCATTCCAGCCTGGGTGACAGAGCAAGACCTGATTCTACTTAAAAAAAAAAAAAAAAAAAAAAGTTAAAAAAATCAAAATAAAAGAGAGCCAGGTGCAGTGGCTCACACCTGTAATCCCAGCACTTTGGGAGGCTGACGCGGGCAGATTGCTTGAGTCCAGGAGTTCGAGATCAGCCTGGGGAACATGGTGAAACCTTGTCTCTACAAAAAATCAGCCAAGCATGGTGGCATGTGCCTGTAGTCCCAGCTACTCAGAAGGCTGAGATGGGAGGATCACCTGAGCCTGGGGAAGTCGAGGCTGAGATGCGATAGTGCCACTGCACTCCAGCCGGGGCAACAAACAGAGCAAGATTCCATCTCAAAAAACAAATAAGTAAATACATAAAAGACATAAGAGCACAGGGAACGTTCCACATTAACATCCAAAATCGTGGTACCTTGATACATATATTTTTATGCTTCAAGATACTCATACACACTTATTTGATCAACTACAACACTCACACACATACACACACACACAACCCCTCAGACATCAGCTACCAGTGCGCAGGCTCAGAGAGGTAAAGCAATCTGCTCAGGGTCATATAACCAGTGGTACCTACAGCTAGGAGCTGGGCCCCCTTGGCTTGCAGTCTGGCAGTCTCTGCAGGCAACAGAGCTTCAGAAATGTGGGCTCTGGAGTCAGACTGCCGAAGCCTGTGTCCCGGCTACACCACATCCCAGCTGTGTGACTTTGGGCAGGTGAGTGACCTTTCTGAACCTCCATTTCCGTATCTGAATCATGCGGAATACCTGCTTCATAAGGCTGCTGTGAGGATTACGTGAGATAATCCAGGTGAAGTATGAAGCATGTGGCAAATAAAGGCTTATTGTTGTTACAATCTAGAGCTATCTCCAGGGGTGGGGACGACAGGAAAACCTCTCCGTGGCATCTAAGGGCAAATGCAGTACAGTCTCAGATGGAACCTGTCAGGTTCATGACAAAGGGATATGAAGATCAGCTGTGATGTGAGAATCAAAGTCCACAGGGGAGGAACTTTGCCCTTAAACTGTCTCTGCCTGCCTGACTTAGGAAATTGTCCACGTAGGTTGTAAAGTTTTAAAAGAGCACAGGGACCATTCCACGTTCACATCCAAAATCGTGGTACATTAACACACACACACACACGTATATATATATATATTTTTAGACAGTGTCTCACTCTGTCGCCAGGCTAGAGTGCAGTGGCTTGATCTCGGCTCACTGCAACCACCGCCTCCCGGGCTCAAGCAGTTCTCCTGCCTCTGCTCCCGAGTAGTTGGGACTACAGGAGCCTGCCACCACGCCCGGCTAATTTTTGTTTTTTCAGTAGAAACGGGGTTTCACCATGTTGGTTGGCCAGGATGGTCTGGATCTCTTGACCTCGTGATCCACCCGCCTCGGACTCCCAAGACACACATATTTTTATGCTTTGAGAGATACACATACACGCTTATTTGATCACTACACTCTCTCTGTCTCTCTTTGACACACACACACACACACACACACACACACACACACACTGTCTAAGGCCCAGAGGCGCCCCACCCGGCCTTTCTCCATTTCCCCTCACCTATCCCGAGATGTGGTCTCCGAGGTCTCTTTCCCGCTGTGCTCCCTCTGGACCCCTAACCCAGCCAAAAAGCAGGCCAGGCAGGCCCCTGGGCCTCCGCACCGCTCGGCCATGGCGAATGAAAGACCCGGGGCTCGGGCCGTCGGAGCACCTGACCGCCGGGGCTACCCGCATCCGCTGCATTTGCGGAGAAATGCCTCCTCCGGCCCGCCCCCCTGAGCAAACAGCGGCCCCACCCGCAGCCCATGCGGGCAGTGACCCGATCCAGATGCAGCCCATGCCCTGGGGCACTCTCCAGGACCCCCCAACCTCATTGTTCTCTCCCTACCTCGGACCGCAGACCCCAGACTTTCCGCACCCCCACCCCGGGGGCGTGGTTCTCCGCCCGGTCCGCGCTACATCTTCAAGCCCCTGGAGGCGCCAGGGCCCCACGCAGCCCCGGGTTTGCTAGCCCGAGAGCAAGATCTGCAGGAGGCCGGACAGGGAAAGTGGCCTGGGGCGAACAGAGACCGGGAGGCGGAGCTGAGCGAGGGGGCTCCCCCAGGAGCAGGAGGGGCTGGACACGGGGACAGGTCCGGGGGGCGGGTCCGGAATGGGCTGGGTCTTGCCCATTGGGCAGGGTCTAACGTGAGTGGTTGGCGTCCCGCGCGGGGCCCAAGGTGTGACACGGGTGGGCTTGGAACCGGGACCTTAGCTTCGGCCCGGTGGGGCCGAAGTCCACCCTGCCATCGTTCTGCCGTGGTCAGTGGGACTTGCTCCTCCCTGTGGGAAGCACCTAGGCCGGGAGCGGGCATCCGCGCATCCCGTCACCACCACGGTGGGGAAGCCGCACAGAAACCCACGGAGTGCGGACGACGCCACCTCCTGGAAGTCGGCCAGGGTACCCCACTCTGTCGGCAAATCGCTCTTATTTAGTAACAACTATCATCGATTGTGATCCTAACCGGGGCCTCCTGCCTCCCAGGCAATACCCTTTTCCGCCTGGCGCTGCTTCTCTGACTCCAGTGGGGATGGGGAGCACTTTGTACATTTCAGGGGATCCTCCGGGCCTACAGGGAGAAAAGCCATCAGCCCTCAGCTCCCCAGGGTTTCTGCCAGCTCTTCTCTGCCTGTAGCCCTTATCTGGCTGCAGCCTCCATGCCTTCCCTGAGCCTGGCACCTTGTTAGCCCAGAGTGTTGTGGTACCTAGACCCGGTTCACAGACGACATCATGCTTCTGGGTCGTGAGTGGACGCCGATATCTTGAGTCTCCTTCCTCGATACCTCCACAATGAGGGGCAACCCCCCCCAGCAACGACCATGCAGGGAGTACCGGCTGAGGGGCATGTGGCCCATAGGGACGGTGAAACCCAGGCGGTGGGGGCAGCAGTACCCTCTGCACAGGTGTTGGGAACAGGACAATGTGCCCGACTGGGCAGCACAGTTGGCACCCTGCAGCGCGCTGGAGGGCTAGACTGTCCGTCGGTGAGTAGACAAGGAAGGCCTGGTCCTAGACAGGGAGTGGAACTCAAGCCCAGCTAAAGCAGATGGCTGCAGGCACCCACGGCACACACAGGCAGCACAGGCTTTTCCTGGCTGAGTCCCCTGACCTGCTCCCAGGCAAAGTGTGAGGTCTGGCAAATACACAGTGGCTTTCCCTCACCCCCCAGCTAACAGTTGAAGCTCAGGAAGCCTCAATGCGTGAGAGAAGAAACATTTTTAATTGTTCTGGCCCTGCCCCCTCCCCAGGGGAGTCCCAGCACTGCTCAGGCTCACTGCTTTTGCTTTCCCCTGGGATGCTGAGGACACTTTGACCTCGTCTATGTCACAGCCCACGTGTTTCTCTGATGCCACCGCCATAAGATCTAGTGCCCCCTGGTGCCATTGGGCAAGGCAGGCCAGAGAGGCCAGGGGCAGCTGGGTGTGCACCAGGCCACAGGGCTGTGGGGCATGCAGTCGATGGTGCAGCTTCAGGTGGATGTGCTGGGTGAAGCGACTCCGGCAGACGCTGCACTGGAAGGGCCGGGTCCCTGAGTGAAGGCGCAGGTGGGTCTTGAGGTTACTGGAGCTGCTGAAGCGCTTGTGGCACACCTGACAGGAACAGGCCCTGGCATCAGCTTTGTCCTCTGGGCTGGCTCAGGCCTTCTACTCCCTCTCCTCATCTTGGAAATACCCATGACCCACCTCTCTTTCCCTCCAGGCCTGGAAGCTCTTCCAGTGATTTCTCCCTGGGTCCCACAGTATCTAACACATTAGAACCAGGCCGACTTGGGTTAGTGTCCTTCTTTTACTCCATGTGTGACCTTGTAAAAGTGACTTCTCCTCTCTGAGCCTTCCACTCCTCATTGGCAACATTGGTTATTAATAACTAGCGTCATGGATATGGTGGACTGAATAAGATCATCACCTAGAACTCTTAAGTGTGGAGCTGCAGCTTCAGTGGATGTAATGAACATTTACAGGGGGCTGCCACATGCCCGCAGTTGGCTTCACCTAGTCTTCCCCAGGACCCTAGGGAAGCACGACTAAGTACTAGTACAACTCCTATATTATAGTAAGAAAGCAGAGGCTCAGAGGAGTGAAGCCACTAGCCAAAGGTCACACGACAAGTTGGAGACAGCTAGGATTTGAACACAGGTGGCCTGATTTTGCAGCCCAGACTCATAATCATGGCACTGCTTTCATTTCTGCCCCTGCAAAATGGGAAAGAACCCCTGCCCTTCTGACTTCCTGAGGGATGTGGCTGGGCTCACAGAAGGAGGGAGCTGACATCAAGCTGATAGTTTTTCTACTTTGATACTACGGGTACACTACAGCATTAACTCCTCCAACAACTCAGGGAGGTAGATAATGGGTATCCATCTACTCTCCATGACCTCCAACTTCATTGTTCTCTCCCTCCCCCAGGCCTTTGGAGTGACCTTCAGTATTACCCATTCCAGGCTGAGAGGGGTCATTTTCAATTTTCACTCCCCCTTCCCATCTCCACTTGCTCAGGAGGACTGGGGAATGGAGGCTGCAGGTGCCATCCCTCCAAGGGCCTAAAACATCTCGCCAGCCTATAGGAGTACAGAGTAGGCGGAGGAGGATCTCACCGAGCACTTGTGGGGCCGCTCCCCAGTGTGCACCAGGTGGTGCTTCTGCAGGTGGGCGAGCTGGGTGAAGCTCTTCTGGCACAAGGCACACTGGAATGGACGCTCTCCACTGTGCACACGCAGGTGGACCTGAGTCAGATGCGAGAGAAATGCTGCCAACTGCCCAGCACCCCCAGCAGGGCCTGAGGTCCTCTCCGAATCTCTGCCCACTTCCCTCTCCCTCCCTGTCATCTCCCTCAGGGCCCATCATCCCCAGGATACCTCCACTCTTTCTGCTGCCCTGCAGGGGAGATGGTAGTGGTCAGAAGGCCAGGTAAGAGGTACCCCAGGTATGTTGTGGAGCACTGCTATTCAAAATGTGGTGCACGTTGGCCGGGCGTGGTGGCTCACACCTGTAATCCCAGCACTTTGGGAGGCTGAGGTGGGCAGATCACCCGAGGTCGGGAGTTGGAGACCAGCCTGACCAACATGGAGAAACCCCATCTCTACTAAAAATACAAAATTAGCTGAGTGTGGTGGTACATGCCTATAATCCCAGCTACTTGGGAGGCTGAGGCAGGAGAATCACTTGAACCTGGGAGGTGGAGGTTGCGGTGAGCTGAGATTACGCCATTGCACACCAGCCTGGGCAGCAAGAGCAAAACTCTGTCTCAAAAAAAAAAAAAAAATGTGGTTCACAGACCGGCAGCACTGGTATCACACTTAGGGAGCATGTTAGAAATGCAGGTTCTCAGGCCCGGCCCCAGACCTGCTGAATCAAAAACTCTGGGAGGGCTGGGCACACACACGCTCATGGCTGCAATCCCAGCATTTTGGGAGGCCGAGGAGGGAGGATCAATGGAGCCCAGTAGTTCAATACCAGCCTGAGAAACATATTGGGACCCCGTCTGTACAAAAAAATTTAAAAATTAACCAGGTGTGGTGGTGTGTTCCTGTGGTCCCAGCTGCTGGGGAGGATGAGGTGGGAGAATCCCTTAAGCCCAGGAGTTTGAGACCAGCATGGGCGACAGAATGAGACCCCACATGAAAAAAAAAAAGATAACTCTGGGGCTGGAGCTAATGTGGAGGCTGAGGTGGGAGGGTCGCAAAAACTCTAGGAATCTGCATGTTTACTAGCTCTCCAGGTGGTCTGAGGCTCATGAAAGTTTAAGAACTCCTGCCCTGAAGGATCCAGTAATGCTTTTTTCCCCATAACCACAACGTGCCCTCAACTTCAGAGCTAGCCAGCGAGCGCACAGCTTCCGGCCTTTGCTAACGCACTGAGATGCGCCCCTGGGCGCCCCCTGCTGGACGGTGCGGATGGTGAGGCCAATCGCACCGGCGGTGGCGCTGATTTGTGGGATCCCACTTGAAAAAGGTTGGTCATAGGACTGTGGTCTAGACTCACCAAAATCTACCCATTCCCTCATCTGACTGCCCAGAAAAATAACTAAGAAGCTTAACTGGGAGTCCAGAAAGGATGGTTGTCCAGGAAAGGGCTTTCTTTGCCCAGAGCAAATGTTGAGAGACTGAACCTAACACTACCATTAAATCAGGGTAATCTTAGGCAAACGCTGCCCATTAAAAGCCTCAGTCTCCCCATTTTAACCTAAATGAGACGATCTCATAGGCAGTCCTCTAGGGTGGCAAGGACTTTGGTGGCCGTCTTATCCTATATTTCTACCCAAATGAACCATCCAAGGTCACTTGGCCCTAGAGTGACTTCTAGCTTTGAGGTCCTTGCTTCTAGAAGCAGACGGGGGTGCATGGGGGGCCCTGAAAGATGGTGAAGGGAGCAGCAGAGCCCAGGAGGCAGGTACCTTGAGATTGGAGAGCTGCCCAAAGCTCTTGCCACATACATTGCACTCGTACAGGATTTTGCCATTCTCCTTTTTCAGTGGGTAAGGCAAGGCTGTGGTGCCTGTCCGGGAATTCAGTGGGACTCGCTTTGCTGGAGATGCCATGCCACCATGCTCCAGGCCTGGGGAGTCGGTTGGGGCAGCTCCAGCACCTGGATTTCGGGCCTGGGAAGGCAGGGCTTGGCCAGAGGCTTGGAAGGCCCCTGGGTAGGGAAGCAGGGTCTCCCCCCAAGTGCTGGGGTGCCCAGGCTCATTGACCATCATCAGCAGGCTAGGCATAGCCATTGTGGGGTAGGAGTTGTCTTGAGGCAGCAGGAGGAGGTGGGGACATTGGTCAGAAGGTAGGGCCCCATAGGTGAATAGGTGGGGTGGAGGCAGGAGAAGTGGGTATCCAGGGTAGAAGGTGTGGAGGAGGAATGGGAACTCCTTGGAGATGGAGTTGGCAGGGGGGCAGGGGCAGAAAGCCAAGGGGCTGGGGCTCTTTCTGTTCAGCAGTGGTGGTGGGGAAGAGCTGTTATGAGGAAAGAAGGCTGGGCAGGGGGCCCCATCGCCAGCTCTTTCTGGCTGTTTTCTCAGCTTGTCCTTGTTCCGTGGGTACTTGACTGTGAGTTTCTTATCATCGGTGGAGATGGCATGCAGCCCTGGTGGCTCTTGCTCTAAGCAGGAAAAGGAAGGCGGTCAGGTCCCCACAGTCTGGGGTGAGGTTCTGTCCTCCATCAAACCTGCCCTGCTCAGGGCTGAGAAAGACCTCCAGCCTGCGAGCCTGCTAGCATTTTTGTAGTGCTGAACAATTTCAGGGGGAGAAAACAGTTCAAGGTCCCTATTAGACACCCAGGTTGAGAAGTCAAGTGGGCAGATGGATAAATTGGGTTGGAGTTTAAAGGAGAGCTCTGAAGTGGAGACATAAATCCAGGTGCCATGGGTACAGATAAGATCACATAAGGGTGAGGCTAGATCTGCTGTGTCCAAAATGGCAGCCACTGGACATGTTACTAGATTTACATTAATTAAAATGATTATAATAAAAAATGAAGTTCTCAGTTGCACCAGTCATATTTACAGTGCTCAGCAGGTATGGTATTGGACAGCACAGGTATAGAATGTTCCCATTATTGCAGGGAGTTCTAACAAACAGTGCTATTCTAGATAAAGAGTACTAAAATGAAAAACCTGTTAAAAAGTAAACTGTCAGCAGGCACAGTGGCTTATGCCTGTAATCCCAGTGCTTTGGGAGGCCAAGGCAGGAGGATTGCTTAAGCCCAGGAATTTGAGACCAGCCTGGGCAACAAAGTAAAATCCCATCTCTACAAAACAATAAGAAAATTAAGGCCGGGTGCGGTGGCTCACGCCTGTAATCCCAGGACTTTGGGAGGCCAAGGCAGGCAGATCACCTGAGGTTGGGAGTTTGAGACCAGCCTGACCAACATGGAGAAACCCCGCCTCTACTAAAAATACAAAATTAGCTGGGCATGGTGGTGCATGCCTGTAATCCCAGCTACTTGGGAGGCTGAGACAGGAGAATTGCTTGAACCTGGGAGGCAGAGGTTGTGGTGAGCCACGATCATGCTATTGCACTCCAGCCTGGGCAACAAGAGCGAAACTCTGTCTTGAAAAAAAAAAGAAAAGAAAACAAAGAAAATTAGCCAGGTGTTTGTGGCATGTGTCTGTAGTAGTCCCAACTACTCAGGAGGCTGAGGAGAGAGGATTGCTTGAGGGCAGCAGTTGGAGGCTGCAGTGAGCCATGATTGTGTCACTACACTCCAGCCTATCTAAAAAAAAAAAAAAAAAAAAAAAAGCAAGTTGTCTTGTGGTTGGATCCTTATTTACTCAATCTCACTGAGCTGTTTCACTCTGTGCTCTGTGCTGGGGTCCTAGAAATAAAGAACACAGCAAGAGAGCCCTTGCCCTCCAGGAGGTCATTGTCACATAAGGAAATGGTATGTTACAACAAACCTAGAACCCGGGTAGAGATGAGATCCCACTTTTGTGGATGAAGAAACCAGTCCCATGGCCAGGCGCGGTGGCTCAAGCCTGTAATCCCAGCATTTTGGGAGGCTGAGGCGGGCGGATCATGAGGTCAGGAGATCGAGACCATCCTGGCTAACATGGTGAAACCCCGTCTCTACTAAAAAAATACAAAAAACTAGCCGGGCGAGGTGGCGGGCGCCTGTAGTCCCAGCTACTCGGGAGGCTGAGGCAGGAGAATGGCGTAAACCCGGGAGGCGGAGCTTGCAGTGAGCTGAGATCCGGCCACTGCACTCCAGCCTAGGCGACAGAGCGAGACTCCGTCTCAA
>NW_016817890.1:2500083-2515967 GCF_001698545.2 Rhinopithecus bieti | reverse complement strand
TTAGCCGGGGGTGGTGGCACATGCCTGTAATCCCAGCTACTCTGAGAAGCTGAGGCAGGAGAATCGCTTGAACCCGGGAGGCGGAGGTTACAGTGAGCGGATATCATGCCATTGCACTCCAGCCTGGGCAACAGAATGAGACTCCGTCTCACAAACAAACAAACAAACACCTCTCTAAGCAGACAAAGTACCATCCCCAACCCCCATGACCTGGGCTATACCTACACCAGCTACCACACACACGTCTGAGAAGCCAGTGCCCAGCTTCTCTGGCTCAGGTATCACCACTAGAAAGCCCCCTGCACCCTCAGGCAAGAATTCCAAGGCCAAAATGTGGAATTACAGTATGGCCAAGGCTCTGTCTTCATCAGTGACACTGCGTTGTCTCCACCACCCATCCCCAAACCTAGCAGTGCCCCCCAGCCTCTAGCCTCTGCCAGGCACAGGTGCAGCCCCGTGCCCTGGGCTTACTCATGCTCAAGGTGTCCTCTTGGAGGCCCTGCAGGGCTGTGCCCAGGGGTGCCGACCGTGGGGTGCACAGGTTCAGGTCCATGTCCTGTAGGCAGGCCAGCAGTGCAGACCTGCCCGGTGCCAGGGGCAAGGGACACAGCCAGCTGGCACAGGATGGACCATGAGCATCCACTGTGTCTGGAAGTGGTCTGCAGGCTGAGAAGACCTGGAGGGCAGGAGCAAGGGGTTTGGGGGCTGGTGACTGGGACTCCATGGGTCCCTTAGATGGCCCCTACCCCGATTTTAGTTTCCGAAGGGGAGAATAAGCTAAAACAGCCACCACAATCCATATCTGTCACTCAAATGACATCTCTTCCTTCATCCAAAGATCTCTTTCCCCCAGAATTTTCCCACCCATTGCAAGATTGCCCTCCTCCTGTCCCCAGGGCCCCCTCTAGCCCTGTTCTCCCTCCCTGCCCAACCCCATGTACCTCTGACCACCCTGGTCCCCAGGGTATCTCAGACCATCACTGTAATTTGAATGGCACCACAGTGAGCCCAAAGAAAATCCCCATCAAAGACTACAAACTCCGCAAGATGGCCCTGAGCCCCCGCTCACTAAGGCCCAAGGCCATGGTCATAGCAGCCAAGCCTGCTGCATGAGGCTTCCCCTTCTTATTCCCCACAGGAGAGTCTGAGTCCTTGAGGCAATGGGGAGAGGGTCTGTGGCTCCTCAAAGGAACATCCCTATGACGTGCCTGGACTAGGGGGTGCTCAGGACTGGGGAGGAGGTTCAGGTCCCTTCAGACATTCCCCCTTTTCCTCCTAACGTCACCTCCTACTATAAGCAGACTACCCACAAAGGTAAGGCTGGGATTCTACCTTACCTGGTCATCTCGGAAGAGCTGGAAGCCCAGGCTGGGAGACAGGGAGCCCCCTGTACCTCCCAGGGCCATGGGCCTGTGGCAACAACCCAATTGTGTGGCTGGTTCTTCCTTCATATCCCCATTACCTGCTGGGAAACAGGTGAGTTACAGGTAAGCTGTGGAGGTCCTGCAAATAGGAGTCTGAGTTCTAGGATTGGCTGTCCCATTAACATGCTGCGTGACCACAAGCGATTCACGTCCCTTCCTGGACTCAGTTTCCCTATCTGCGAAATGGGAAGGTTGGTCTAGTTGATGTGTAAGGAGGCTCTCACTGTTGACATTTAGAAGCCAATGATGCTCTCCTGGTAGGTGTGGGAAGATTAAATAGAGATTGGCCAGGTGCAGTGGCTCAAGCCTGTAATCCCAGCACTTTGGGAGGCTGAGATGGGAGGATCTTTTGAGGCCAGCAGTTCCAGACCAGCCTGGGCAACATAATAAGACCCTCATCTCTACAAAATAAAAAATACGGCAGGCACGCTGGCTCACACCTGTAATCCCAGCACTTTGGGAGTCCAAGGCAGTTGGATCACCTGAGGTAGGGAGTTCAAGACCAGCCTGGGCAACATGGTGAAACCCTGTCTCTACTAAAAATACAAAAATTAACTGGGCATGGTGGTGCACACCTGTAATCCCAGCTACTCAGGAAGCCGAGGCATGATAATCACTTGAACCCAGGAGGCAGAAGTTGCAGTGAGCCAAGATCGTGCCACTGCACTCCAGCCTGGCAACAGAGTGAAACTCCTTCCCCCCCCCCCCCAAAAAAAGAGGAAGGCCCATCGTTCCAGCCTGGGCAACAGAGAAAAAAAGAGGGAGGCCCAGACAGTTGGATCACCTGAGGTCAGGAGTTTGAGACCAGCCTGGCTAACATGGTGAAACCCCGTCTCTACTAAAAATACACATTAGCCAGCCACAGTGGCCTCATGCCTATAATCCCAGCACTTGCGGAGGCTGAGCGCAGGGCGAGACTCACCTGAGGTCGGAGTTCTAAGACCAGCCTGGTCAACATGCTGAAACCATCGTCTGTCTACTAAAATACAAAATTAGCTAGTGTGGCTGTGGGGCGCCGCACTCCAGCTACTCAGGGAAGCCTGAGCAGCGAAATCGCTTGAACCCAGGAGTGAGGTGCAGCTGAGCTAAACATACACTCATTCGCCTGGGCAACAGAGCCAAGACTTTGTCTCACAAAAAAAAAAAAAAAAAATAAAAAAAAAAAAAAAAATTAGCTGAGCTGGGCGTGGTGGCTCATGCCTGTAGACTAGGGAGGCTGAGGCAGGAGAATCGCTTGAACCCAAGAGGTGGAGGTTGCAGTGAGCCGAGATCACATCACCGCACTCCAGCCTGGGTAATAGAGTGAGACTCGCTCTCAAAAATAAATAAATAAATTAGCTGGGTGTAGTAGCCTGTGCCTATGGTCCCACTCGGGAGGCTGAGGTGGGAAGATTGCTTGAGCCTGGAAGGTTGTGGCTGTAGTGAGCTGAGATTACACCACTACACTCTAGTCTGGGTGATGACAGAGCAAGACCCTGTCTCAATCAATCAGTCAATCAATGGAGATTAGCCATTCGGAAGTGAAGAGCAGAGCTGTCTTGAGAGGAGAGGAAGGCCCTCATGGAGGTTACTTCCAAGAAAGTGCAGAGATCTGAGGAAACATTCCAGATTCTTCAGGGCTACAGAGAAGCCACCCCCTTCTGTGCTGAGAGGGATCCCTGACTCTACCAACCAGAGGCCCCCCACCAAGGGGAACCCTGCATCCTAGCTCACCCAGACAGCTCTTCTGGACAACTGAAGACACCTCAGTGTCCTGTCACCCAGGCTGCCCAGCTCAGCGCTCTCACCAGGGATAAAGCCTGAATGAGTGGACCAAGCCCCTGGATGCCCCTGACTGGCCTGACAGAGAGACGCGAGTGCCCAGCTGTCTGCTCACCCAGCACCAGGCTTCTCTGCCATCTTCCACCTGAGGCCACACAGCACAGGGGTCACTTCAGCCCAGCAAATGTCCCAAGACCCCTTCCCCGTCCCCTCAGGGACCACCCTTTGAATCCCAAATGCCTCTCAGACCCTAAAATCCTCACTCCAGTGTCTCAGCCCTCCAAAACCCCTTCTCCTTTCCCTCTTTCCTCTCTCCTCCCAACGCTGCTTCAGGTCTCAAAGCAAATACCATTGCCACCCGAAAGGCCGCTGGCTGTGGGGCTCTCCACTCGGCGCTGCAGCAGTGCTCCTGGCTGGGAAGGAAGGAGGTGGGCAGCCAGGCCACAGCTGCCTGTGGCTGAGGCCCCGGTGGGAGTGAGAGATGGCAGGAAGGTGTTACATTTGAAGTTGCCACAGATAGGAAGTGGGTGCAGGCAGGCCTGGGGGCCCTGCAAGGCCTGACAAGGGGGCACTATCCACTCATCTTTGCCTACCTGTGGCAGCTCTGGAGGACAACCTACTGGTGTGCATTGCAGTGAACTGGGGCTACTGGAATTTCAGGATGTGTGTATGAGTGGGGCGGGCTGTTATTTCTGTTCTCAAAGAACCCAGATGGCTGGGCAGGAGGACAGAGTAGGGCTCAAAGGCTGGACAGGGAGGCCTTCTGTGGAGGGGAGCCAAGCTGAGATGAAGACAGGCATTGATGACAGGGAGACAGTGATGGTGACAGGTAGGGACAGGAACAGGCAGAGACAAGAACAGGCAACATAGAAGGATATGGAATGAGACAGAGAACAGAGCAGGCAGCTGATCTCACAGAAATAACAAACACGGTTTCCTCCTCCAAGTCCCATCTCAGATCTCCTGACCCTGGAAAGTTTTATCCTCTAATCTAGAGGCCCCAAGAGGCAAAAGCTAATTCAAGGACATGGCCAGGTGCGGTGGCTCACACCTGTAATCCCAGCACTTCAGGAGACCAAGGCAGACCCTCTCTTGAGCCCAGGAGTTTGAGACCAGCCTGGACAACAAAGCAAGACCTCATCTCTACAAAAAATACAAAACTTAGCTGGGCATGGTGACTTGCACCTGTGGTCCAGCTACGCAGGAGGCTGAGGCAGGAGGATCACTTGAGCCCAGGAATATAAGCCTGCAGTGAACTAGGATACTGCTACTGCACTCTAGCCTGGGTGACAAAGAAAGATCCTATCTCTTAAAAAAAAAATAGACATAGCAAAATGGGTGTAAGGCATGACTAGGCCAGGTGCGGTGGCTCACATCTGTAATGCCAGCACTTTGGGAGGCCAAGGTGGGCCAACTGCTTGAGCCCAGGAGTTCAAGACCAGCATGAGCAATATGGTGAAACACCATCTCTACAAAAAATACAAAAATGAGCCAGGCATGATGGCGTGGGCCTGTAGTCCCAGCTACTCAGGAGACTGAGGTGGGAGGATCACTTGAGCCGGGGAGGTCGAGGCTGCAGTGAGCCAAAATGATGCCACTGCACTCTGGCCTGGATGACAGAGCGAGACCTGTCTCAAAAAAACATAGATAAATAAGGAAAAGACATGTATAGATACAAAAAGGGAGGCCTCATAGGCCAGAAGGTGGCTTTTTAGCCTGAGCAATGTCACTATTCTTGTGAGCATGAGAAGAGGCATCATCCCTGCAGCCTCACACAAATTCTGGTGTGCGTGAGTCTGGCCCAGGGTGCAAAAGCCCCAGCCAGCCATCAATCTCCATCCCAGCCATGCCACCCTGGTGTCCCAGAACACACAGGGACATCTCAGGCTGTGCACCATGGGCTGGGGCATGTTCCTGGGGTTTCTCGGCCAGCTCAGCCCCTTGGGCTGTGACTCACCCTCTACTGTGGAGAGTCCTCCACATAACTGATCCCAATATGTTTGTGAGCATCTCAAGGACAGGGACCTCTGTCTACTCATTTTGGTTTTCCATGTAGACATTTGTCAGGCTTTTTTGGATGCCCAGCATCTGAAACTTTTCCCCTACGTGAGTTTTGAGGGAGGCAAAAGGTACCTCCCATTACAAAAGCCAAAATGGCCAAATACTTAGTTTCAACCTCCCTCCCCAGCACTTCATGCAGGCACACTAGGACTAGGTCGATCAGATTGTCCCCACCCAGATAGCAGGTCAGAAGCCAGTGCCCCTGGCTGAGTGCAGTGGTTCACGCCTGTAATCCTAGGACTTTGGGAGGCTGAGACGGGCAGATCACTTGAGGTCAGGAGTTCAAGACCAGCCTGGCCAACATGGTGAAACCCTATCTCTACAAAAATACAAAAATTAACTAAGTGTGGTGGAATGTGCCTGTATTTTCAACTAGTTGGGAGACTGAGGCAGGAGAATTGCTTGAACCCGGGAGGTTGCAGTGAGCTGAGATGGCTCTGCTATACTCCAGGCTGGGCGACAGAGTGAGACTACATCTCAAAAAAAAAAAAAAAAAAAAAAGCCACTGGCCCTGAGGTGGCAGGTCTGTGGAGACTCTTCTCTACAACAAAGGCTGTGGTACCACATCCGGCTTCCAGGGCAGTGGAGGAAAGAAGGGGGTTTAGGGGAGGCTGCAGAGTCTGTGCAGGGCTGGTCCTGGGGTTTGATATTTGGCCATGGTCTTGTCTACTTCCAGCCTCCCTTGATCCATCCTGTTCTCCAAGCCTCACTCTCCAGACTTCTCAGACCTTCTGTGAGCTTTTCTAACATCTTTTCAACAAATTCCTTCTGCTTAAATCCTCCTGAAATGGTTTTTGTAGCTTACAGCTGATAATACTGCATTATACATGCTCGGAATGGAAGATGAAGTAACAGCGTTCCAGTTGGAATTGTCCAAGGAGCAGAGTTAATAGCCACCTTTACAAGCAGCTTTCTTGCTGTGTCTGGCACTGTGCTAGGGGCTTCATAAACTTTATCTCATTTAGTCTTCACAATAAACCTGTGTGGTGGATTTTATTATTAGCAACTCACCTAGAGTCATACAGCAAGTAGTCAGGAGCTCTTTAGTGGCAAACCTCAGACTCTGCCATCTCTTGGCCATGTCAGCTTCCCCCACTACGACAGATACCCCCTCATTTCTTCCTCTCTTGCTCTCTCTTCTGACATGCTGTTCCCAGTGCTTCCCCCGAACCCTCAGTATCCTTCAGCTTAATGGGGGCTTAGTTCACCAAAACTCCACTCCCCAAGAGAGCCCTCCAAGAACCCCAGGCCACAAGCCTGCCTCCCCTGCTGTCTTGCTGGGTATCACAGGGAAGTGAGGGGGCACCAAGTGAAGTTTCCTCCCCTCCAAGGCACATCCCCACACACCTTTGGCTTCCATCTGCCAGCTCTGCCCTCTCCTGGCATCACACTCTGCTCCCAACTCTCAGAACACTTTGCACAACCTCTCCGTTAGAAAAAAATAAAAAAGGAAATGGCCTTGGAGATTTCCAAATCTCCAATCCTGAAAGCTCCCCGGCTTGGCTAGGAAATGTCCCAGGAGGTGGGCTGAGGACAGACTCCCTCAGGTTCCCACGTGGAGCAACCTCTGCCTGCCAAGCCCTTCCTTGCTCTCATCTCC
Organism: Rhinopithecus bieti; assembly: GCF_001698545.2. Taxonomy (NCBI): domain Eukaryota; kingdom Metazoa; phylum Chordata; class Mammalia; order Primates; family Cercopithecidae; genus Rhinopithecus; species Rhinopithecus bieti. The sequence goes on along the minus strand of NW_016817890.1, from coordinate 2,509,121 downwards.
CAGATCATCTGTCTTGTCAGCCTCCATGCCCTGTGATGTCACAGGCCTAACTGTGATGCCACAGGCCTAACTGTGACATCAGCTTTCCCCACATCCCCTGGGGAGGTAGCACAAAGCGAGGAACATGGTCTTCTAACTGGGGAACGTGAGCAGATGCCTTGACCAGACCAGAGACCCAAACCAAGGAAAGGCCGTGGTCACGGACCACGTGAGCTGGGGAAGTGCGGATAGAGGGGAAGTAGGGAGCTGACTCCAGGTGCAGGGGCACATTCGGGAGGCCTCTGAAGAGGAAGTGCCTCCACAGTAGGGGACAAGAGCTGGAGGGGCTGGGTCCTCGGGCTCTTGGTGCTCACTGCACACTTTCTTCTGCCTTTCGTTAGTTGCAAAATAATGCATACTAGTGGTAAACATTTCAAACAACAGAAAATGTAAAAACAAAAAAAGGAAGCTCCTCCTCCTTCACAATTTCCCAGTGGTCAATGTGAACTGTTCAGTGTTTACCCTTCCAGACATTTTTCTGTGAACCAACAAGCAGGTAAATTGATTTTTTTGATTGCTTTTTTTTTTTAAAGGAATGAAGAGACTTATTGAAAATGAAAGTCCACTCCGCAGTGTTGGAGCAGGCCTGTGTATAGGGGTTCAAAGGCCCTGTTACAGAGTTTTTGAGAGTTTAAATACCTTCTACATGTGGTACACCCTATGTAAATGAAGAGGATGAAGTAAAGTTACAAAGTCATTTACTCAGGGTATCTCCTGTGGAGAAGATATTTCCTGTCAGAGCTGAAGTGTGAATTGGCCTTATGTTTCCTGCCTCCAGACCCTATTTCCCTGCCTCATCTCCCGGCTAAGAGATGTGATTGTGATCTCCATAAATCTTCATGGGAGGCAGAGGGACCGATGGTCTTTTTCTGCAACTGCTTCATGCTGGCCTGGGCGTAGTCCCTCCCTGTTGGGAATCATGAAACTCTCACCCTGTTCTGTCTAGTGGAGGCAGGGTAGCTTCTTGATGGGCAGGGGTGGTGTCTTCACCTGGATCCTTTGTTGCATGATCATCTGAAGCTTGATGGTCTTTTTTTGCTGGCATGCCAGGTTTCTGGGTTCTCTCTCCCTGAGCAGCCCCAGGGATCCTGCTTGACTCTTCTTCTGGGCTGGCTCGCCAAAATATGTCACTGGTGGGGAGTGTCCAGGTTCTTGGCATCTTGAACAAAGAACTGGACAAAAAGCAGAAACAAGGCAAGGAAGAAATGAAGGGACTTATTGAAAATAAAGTACACTTCACAGTGTTGGAGTGGGCCTGAGCATAGGGGCTCAAAGGCTAAATTGTTGATACACATTGATCTTTCGAATTTTCTTTTCTTTTTTTTTCTTTTCTTTTCTTTTTTTGAGATGGAATCTCACTCTGCCTCCCAGGCTGGAGTGCAGTGGTGCGATCTTGGCTCACTGGCAACCTCTGTCTCCTGGGTTCAAGCAATTATCCTGTTCAAGCTGGGACTACAGGCACGCACCACCAAGCCCAGCTAATTTTTTTGTATTTTTAGTAGAGACAGGGTTTCACCACGCTGGCAGGCTGGGCTCGAACTCCTGACCTCAAGTGATCCACCAACCCTGGCTTCCCAAAGTGCTGGATTACAGGTGTGAGCCATCATGCCCAGTCTCTTCTGGGTTTTCTAATAATCCATTGTGGGCATCATTTCATGCCATGAACATACCTATCTGCCTCCTGCTTTTTCCTAACTGTATAATGTTCCATTGCAGGGTTGTGCTTAATATGTAGCATTCTCCTATTGGTGGACATATGGCTGGGATCCCATTTTCCCCTTTCCACACAGAGCTGGAAAAGACCTCCAGACAGAGTCAATATGCGGAGTGGTTAAGAATAAGAGCTCTACTGGATTTGATCCCAACTGGGTAACCTTATGGCAAATCACTTAACCTCTCTGTGCATCTTTCCTCATCTGTCAAATGGGGATAATAATAACACTTGCCTCACAGAATTCTTTCCAGGTTTCCTCAAGATAATCCACGTAAAGCCCTTAGGATGGTGCCTGGCCCAAAGCAAGCACGAGACAAATGTGGGTGACTATTGATATCGTACATTACCCTTTACCTAGTTAGGCAAGCGCCTGCAAGTCAGCTTCCCAAAAGTGTTAAAATTGTGATGGTTATTCCTGACCCACTTTGGAAGATCAGAATTTGGGCAGCATACTTGGAGAGATTAACTACATTTAGTTTTCTTGCTTTATTTATTGACCCTTTCCTGGTTGGGGATCATTGTTCTCATTCAATGCAGTCTTCCCCTACCCCATCCACACACCACAATAATAATAGCTCTTGGCATGTGAGCGCTCATCATATGCCAGGAACCACGCAAAGCCATTCCACATGCTTTGTCTCAGCAGAGTGACTCTGGGAGATGAATACCATTATTCCCATTTTAGAGGCAAGAAAACTGACACTCAGATAAGGAAAATGACTCACTCAAGATCAGATGAACTGGCCGGGCATGGCTCATGCCTATAATCCCAGCACTTTGGGAGGCGGAGGCGGGTGGATCACCTGAGGTCAAGAGTTCAAGAGCAGCCTGGCCAACATGGTGAAACCTTGTCTCTGCTAAAAATACAAAAATTAGCCGGGCATGGTGGTAGGTGGCTGTAATCCCAGCTACTTAAGAGGTTGAGGCAGGAGAATCGCTTGAACTTAGGAGGCAGAGGTTGCAGTGAGCTGAGATCATGCCATTGCACTTTAGCCTGGGAGACAAGAGCAAAACTCAGTCTCAAAAAAAAAAAAAAGCCCACATGACTCCAAAGTAGAAAGCATAGAAACAGAGAGTAGAAAGGTCTTTACCAGGGACAGGGACCTGGGGTGTAAGGGAAATAGGAGATGAATGTCAAAGGGTACAAAGTTGTAGTTACTTAGAATGAATAAGTCTAGAGGTATAACATACAGCATGAGGATTGTAGTTAGTAATATTATATACTAGATATTTGCTAAAAGAGTAATTTTAGGTACTTTTAACACACACACACACACACACACACAAAAGGTAACTGTGAGGTGATGGATGTGTTAAATTGCTTGACTGTAGTAATCACTTTACTGTGCATATGTGTATCAAAACATCATGTTGTAGATCTTAAATATATACAGTTTTAAAAGAATCACATGACCCAAGTTGAGGTTGCAAGTCTCAGAAGCAAGGGAGAGCTTAGGGAAGACTTTCCAGGCCTTCGAAGAAGTGGAAAGGGCCACAAATACGTTTGATAGAAGGGGCTTCCAGAAAAATCAAGACAAACAGAGGCCATCTTGAAATGAGCTGCAGAATTAGCATTTGGTACCCGGCAAGAACGTCATTCATTCACATATTTATTTGCTTTTCTTTCTTTTTCTCTTTCTCTCTCTCTCTCCCTCTTTCTCTCCCTTCCTTCCTTCCTTCCTTCCTTCCTTCCTTCCTTCCTTCCTTCGCTTCCTTTCTTTCTTCTTCTTTCTTTTCTTTCTTTCTTTCTTTTTTTCTTTCTTTCTTTCTTGTTTTTTGGTAGAGACAAGGTCTGGCTATGCTGACCAAGCGGTCTCAAACTCCTGCCCTCAAGCAATATTCCCACCTCAGCCTCCCAAAGTAATTCACATATTTATTAATTTCCAGCTATGTGTCAGGCATTGGACTATTTTCTGGGAATACAGCCCATAGAAATATGACTCAGACCTTGGAATTACGGTCCAGCTATCAAGAAGCTTATTGGATGTTGTGAAATGGAAAGTAATGTACACCTGAGCTTATTATTAGGAGGGTAGGGGCTGGGGGAGCAAAGTAGAACTGGGGATGGGGTTGGCTGACTTCATGCACTAAGAAAGGGAGATAATGGAACCACAGCCAGGAGCCCCACTTCCTCCCTGAAAACCTCAAAAACTTCTTCAACCCATATCCATTGCCACCTCCAACCTTGAGGCCAGCCAGCTGACTTCCCAGACAGCTCAGCTTATGGGTCCAGGACCTCTGTCACATGGACACTTTTGAGGGGCACCAGGTAAGGACTCCAGGTCAGGAAGGGATCTGGGACATCACTGGCTTAGAGATTAAGCAGCTGTGTGGGGTGTGCCTCCACGGGCAGAGCTGAGGGTGGGGCTGACAGTGCTCTTGCCTGGCTCTTCTCTGTGGTTGACACCTCCCTCCCTCTGCCTGACACCCACTTGCTTATCTCCCCAGACAGCCCAGCTGTCAGGCTGTCAGACGCATTTGAGTTGGCCCTTGGCTTCACACCCCAAGGTGGGGAAGAGATCTTGAGTTAAGGTGTGCCTGCTCTTACATTTGCAGAAGGGGCCTGCAGACACTCTTGCATCTTCCCCTGCACCCATCTGTGACCTTCCAGTCCTTCTGTGGGTAAAACTGCAGATGTGTCTTCAAATGATATCCAAGGTCATGCTACTTATCCTCTCATCTCAACCATTCCAAGAGAATAGGAGACAAGAAGAGGTCACCTTGCTTGGATTCAAATCCAGCAGAGCTAATGTACTCTGAGCCACTATGTAAAACTGCCTACCATGTACATGGATGTCCTTTCCAGCCTGGCGTGGAACAGGGCAAAATTAAAGTCCACCTATATATCCACCATTAGAGGAAAGCTACATATTATGTACATCCATGCATCAGAATACTATGCAGCCAGGGAAAAGCAGGAGGTAAATTTACTCAATGCCTCCTATAGACCAAATCTCTTTATGATCATCTTATTTAATCTTCCTCAAAATTCTCCAAGGTGGCCAGGCATGGTGGCTCACACCTGTAATTCCAACACTTTGAGAGGCCAAGGTGGGAGGATAACTTGAGCCCAGGAGTTTGAGACCAGTCCGGGCAACATAGCAAGACCCCTTCCCTACAAAAAATTTTAAAAATAACTAGGCATGATGGCGTGGGCCTGTAGTTCCAGCTACCTGAGAGGCTGAGGCAGGAGAATTGCTTGAGCCCTGGAGGTCAAGGCTGCAGTGAGCCATGATTGTGCCACTGCACTCCAGCCTGGGCAACAGAGTGAAACCTCTGCTTCCGAGGTTCAAGTGATTCTCCTGCCTCAGCCTCCCGAGTAGCTGGGATTACAGGCATGCATCACCACGCCCAGCTAATTTTGTATTTTTAGTAGTGACAGGGTTTCTCCATGTTGGTCAGGCTGGTCTCGAACTCCCAATCTCAGGTAGTCTACCCACCTCAGCCTCCCAAAGTGCTGGGATTACAGGCGTGAACCACCGCGCCCGGCCAGGAATTTTTAATGTCTCCATTTTATGGATGAGCAGACAAGACTCAGCAAGGGTATACCAGGTAGTATCAACTCAAATGTCTATAGTGGCCATGCAGTTAACATAAAGTGATCCAAGAATAAGCATAATACAATTGTTTCCTGACACTGGGTCTTGGTTTCAAGGATCCAACAGGGAAGGGTCGGGACTGAGGCAAACCGGAGAGCATAGTCCATTCTTTTTTTTTTTTTTTTTGAGACGGAGTCTTGCTCTGTCGCCCAGGCTGGAGTGCAGTGGCTGGATCTCAGCTCACTGCAAGCTCCGTCTCCTGGGTTTACGCCATTCTCCTGCCTCAGCCTCCCAAGTAGCTGGGACTACAGGCGCCCTCCACCTCACCCAGCTAGGTTTTTGTATTTTTTAGTAGAGACGGGGTTTCACCGTATTAGCCAGGATGGTCTTGATCTCCTGACCTCGTGATCCGCCCGTCTCAGCCTCCCAAAGTGCTGGGATTACAGGCTTGAGCCACCGCGCCCGGCAGCATAGTCCATTCTTAAAGATCAGCTATTACACAGAATAATCAGGGGCCAGTGTTGCCAGGGTTCCAGCTTTTCCAGAGAATCTGAAAATCAGGAGTTGTATGTGAAATCTCCATATTTTTTAAAAGAATGACTCCAATTTTTTTTTGTCTTTTTTTTTTTTTTTTTTGACACAGAGTCTTGCTCTGTCACCCAGGCTGGAGTGAAGTGGCATGATCTCGGCTTACTGCAGCCTCTGCCTCCTGGGTTCAAGCGATCCTTCTGCCCCAGCCTCCTGAGTAGCTGGGAATACAGGCATGTGCCACCACACCCAGCTAATTTTTGTATTTTTAGTAAAGACGGGGTTTTGCCCTGTTGGCCAGGCTGGTCTCGAACTCCTGACCTCAGATGATCCACCCGCCTTGGCTTCCCAAAGTGCTGGGATTACAGGCGTGAACCACTGTGCCTCGCCCTCCAATGTCTTAAAATGATGTGTATGCCAATCAGAATAGATCTGTCAGATTCAGCAGCCTCTGCCCAGGGTCCCAGAGCCCAAGGCCTTTCCACTTTTCTAGCTGTCTCCAAAAGCTATGACCTCTATTGTTTTCACTAAACACTTAAATAATTAATGTCAAATCTTCACAAACTCTTCCAAAAAATAGAAGGGGAGAGAACATTTCCCAACTTATCCTGTGAGACCGATGTTACCCTGATATCAAAAAGCAATGACAGGCTTGCTGCAGTGGATCATACCTATAATCCCAGCACTTTGGGAGGCCAAGGCAGGAAGATCGCTTGAGCCCAGGAATTCAAGACCAGCCTGGGCAACATGGTGAAACCCCATCTCTACAAAACAATTTAAAAAACAAACAAAACAAACAAACAAAAAACAAAGATCATAAGAAAACCACAGACTATTATCTCTTGTGAGTACAAATACAAAAATCCACAACAAAATATGAGCAGGCAGAATCAACACTCAACAACGTATAAAAAGGGTTATACCAGGAGGCGGAGCTTGCAGTGAGCCGAGATTGTGCCACTGCACTCCCGCCTGGGCGACAGAGCAAGACTCCGTCTCAAAAGAAAAAAAAAAAAAAGGGTTATACATCATGAGTGAGTGAGTTTTATCCCAGAAATAGTTTAACATGCAAAAATCAATTACTGTAATATACTATGGCAGTGGAATAAAGGACATGATCATCTCAATAGGTGCAGGAAAATGATTTGACGAAATCAACCATTCCTTTTTGGGATACAGTAAACTCACCAGGCCAGGTGCAGTGGCTCATGCCTGTAATCCCAGCACTTTGGGAGGCTGAGGTGTGTAGATTACCTGAGATCAGGAGTTCGAGACCAGCCTGACCAACATGGAGAAACCCTGTCACTACTAAAAATACAAAATTAGCTGGGCGTGGTGGTGCATGCTGTAATCCTAGCTACTCGGGAGGCTGAGGCAGGAGAATCGCTTGAACCCGGGAGGCAGAGGTTGCGGAGTGAGCTGAGATCAAGCCATTGCCCTCCAGCCAGGACAACAAGAGCGAAACTCTGTTTAAAACAAACAAACAAACAAACAAACAAAAAAACACTCACCAAACTAGGAATAGGGAACTTCCTCACCCTGATAAAAGGCTTCTACAAAAAGCACACAGCTAAGATTGAATTTAGGATGAAAAGTGAGTTGTTTTCCTCTTCAGATCAGGAATGAGATCATATCCACCCTTACCGCTTCTATTCAACACTGTCCTAAAGGTTCTAGCCAGGGCTACTAGGCCAAAAAAAAATAAGAAATAAAAATAAAATAAAATAAAATAAAAAAAGGAAAAGAAAAACAGGTACCCAGATTAGAAATTAAGAGGTAAAACTGTTTGTGTATACAGAGAGGACATAATCTTGTACATAGAAAATCCTGAGGAGGCTGGGCTCAGTGGCTCATGCCTATAATCCCAGCACTTTGGGAGGCCGAGGCGGGTGGATCACCTGAGGTCAGGAGTTCAAGACCAGACTAGTCAACATGGCAAAGCCCTGTCTCTACTAAAAATACAAAAATTACCTGGGCATGGTGGCGGGCGCCTATAATCCCAACTACTTGGGAGGCTGAGGCAGAAGAATCACTTAAACCCGGGAAGCAGAGGTTGCAGTGAGCCAAGATTGTGCCATTACACTCCAGCCTGAGTAACAAGAGTGAAACTCCATCTCAAAAAAAAAAAAAAAGAAAAGAAAAAGAAAAGAAAATCCTGAGGAATCCACAAAAGCCTATTGGAACTAATGAGTTCAGCAAGGTTTTAGGATACAAAACCGACAAATAGGCCGGGCGCGGTGGCTCACGCCTGTAATCCCAGCACTCTGGGAGGCCGAGGTGGGCGGATCACAAGGTCAGGAGACAGAGACCATCCTGGCTAACACAGCGTAACCCAGTCTCTACTAAAAATACAAAAAATTAGCTGGACATGGTGGCAGGCGCCTATAGTCCCAGCTACTGGGGAAGCTGAGGCAGGAGAATGGCGTGAACCCGAGAACCGGAGCTTGCAGTGAGCCGAGATCGCACCACTGCACTCCAGCCTGGTTGACACAGCAACACTCCGTCTCAAAACAAAACAAAACAAAACAAAAAAAACGACAAATGGTGCTGAGAAAACAGAATACCTACATACAAAAAGAGTTGTGTCCCTGGTTGGGTGCAGTGGCTTATGCCTGTAATTCCAACACTTTGGAAGGCTGAGGCAGGAGGATGGCTTGAGGTCAGGAGTTTGAGACCAGCCTGGACAACATGGCAAAACCTCTTCTCTACAAAAAAAATACAAAAATTAGCTGGGCGTGGTGGTGCATGGTGTGCGTCTGTACTCCCAGCTGCTTGGGAAGCTGAGATGGGAGGATCACTTGGGCCTGGGAGGTCAAGGCTGCAGTGATCTGTGGTTGGGCCACTGCACCCCAGCCTGGGCAACTGCACCCCAGCCTGGGCAACAAAGCAAGACCCTATCTCAAAAAAAAAAAAAAGTTGTATCGGTTTCTTTTATCATATACAAAACTAAACTCAAAATGCATCATAGACCTAAATGTAAGAGCTAAAACTCCAAAACTCTTAGGAGAAAATATGGGAGCAAACCTTTCTGACCTTGAGTTAGACAAAACTTTCTTAGATACCACACAAAAAGCACAAGCAACAAAAAATAAAGTAGGAAAATTGGATTTCACCAAAATTAAAAATCTTTGTGCTTCATAAGATTCCATCAAAGGAAGTATAGGATAGCTCTGTGTGTGTGTGTATATATATATATATATATTTTTTTTTTTTTTTTT
>NW_016817890.1:2497123-2499647 GCF_001698545.2 Rhinopithecus bieti | reverse complement strand
CCGCGCCCGGTCTATATTTTTTTTTTTTAAATAAAAATAAAAGAAAATAAGTCAAGCATGGTGGCTCACTGAGTGAGACTCCGTCTCATAAATAAATAAATAAATAATAAAATAAAGGAAAATAACAAGCGTTGTTGGTGGCCAGGTGAGGTGGCTCACGCCTATAATCCTAGCACTTTGGGAGGCCAAGGCAGGCGGATCACGAGGTCAGGAGTTCAAGACCAGCCTGGCCAACATGGTGAAACCCCGTCTCTGCTAAACATACAAGAAATTAGCTGGGTGTGGTGGCATGCGCCTATAATCCCAGCTACTTGGGAGGCTGAGGCAGGAGAATTACTTGAACCCAGGAGGCGGAGGTTGTAGTGAGCCGAGATTGCGTCATTGCACTGGGCAACAGAGACTCTGTCTTGAGAAAATAAAAGCAAGTGTTGTTGGCAAGGATGTAGAGAAATTGGAACTCTCATACATTGTTGGTGGAAATGCAAAATGGTCCAGGTGCTATGGCAAAACAGTTTGGTAGTTCCTCAAAGGTAAAGAATTAGCATATTCCACTTCTAGTATATACCCCAAATTGGAAACAGATACTCAAACAAGCACGTATGCATTCATGTTCATAGCAACATTATTTGAAACAGCCCAGCCGGGCACGGTGGCTCACGCCTGTAATCCCAGCACTTTGGGAGGCTGAGGTGGGTGGATCACGAGGTCAGGAGTTCAAGACCAGACTGACCAACATGGTGAAACTCCATCTCTACAAGAAATACAAAAAAAAAAATTAGCCGGGTGTGGTGGCAGGCGCCTGTAATCTCAGCTACTTGGGAGGCTGAGGCAGAAAATTGCTTGAACCTGGGAGGCAGAGGTTGCAGTGAGCTGTGATGGTGCCACTGCACTCCAGCCTGGGCAACACAGCAAGACTCCGCCTCAAAAAAAAAAGAAAGAAAGAAATAGCCCAAAAGGTAGAAATAGCCCACATGTCCGTCAACAGATGAATGGATAAATTGTAGTGCATAAATACAATGGAATATTCATGCTGCAACGTGGAGAAACTCCAAAACATTATGCTAAAGCAAATAAACCAGACACAAAAAGTTACAACTGCATGCAATTGTATGATTCTTTTTTTTTTGTTTTTTGAGACAGAGTTTCACTCTTGTTGCCCTGTCTGGAGTGCAATGGTGCGATCTTGGCTGACTGGAACCTCCGCCTCCTAGGTTCAAGCGATTCTCCTGCCTCAGCCTCCCGAGTAGCTGGGATTACAGGCATGTGCCACCACACCAGCTAATTTTGTATTCTTAGTAAAGACAGGGTTTCTCCATGTTGGTCAGGCTGGTCTTGAACTCCTAACCTCAGGTGATCTGCCTGCCTCAGCCTCCTAAAGTGCTGGGGTTACAGGCTTGAGCCACCATGCCTGGCTAATTTTGTTTTTGTTTTTGTTTTGTTTTGTTTTGTTTTGAGATGGGGTCTCCCTTTTTCACCCAGGTTGGAGTGCAGTGGCACAATCATGGCTACCTGCAGCCTCAACCTCCTGGGCTCAAGCAATTATCCCACCTCAGCCTCCTGAGTAGCTGAGACTGTAGGCATGAACCACCACACCAGGGTAATTTTTTTTTTTTTTTTTTTTTTTTTTTTTAGTAGAAACAAGGTCTTGCTATGTTACCCAGGCTGGTCTTAAATTCCTGAGCTCAAGCAATCCTCCTGCCTTTGTCTCCAGCTGGGATTGCAGGCATGAACCACCTTGCCCAGCCCTAAAATGGTTGCTTTTAAATTACATTAATTTCACCTAAATAAATTATTTTTTGAAAAAGAATGTGAAAAGACAACCCACAGAACGAGATAAAATATTTTCAAATCATATCTGAAAAGAAACTTGTATTCAGAACACAAAAATAACTCTTGCAACTCAATAATAAAAGACAACCAAATTTAAAAATGGACAAAGAATCTGAACAGCCATTTCTCTGAAGATGTACAATTGGTCAAATAGTACGTAAGAAGATGCTCACCATCATTAACCTTCAGGAAAATGCAAGTGGCAACCACAATGAGATACCATTTCACACCTACTAGGATGACTACAATTACACAAAATAAACCAAAACAGAAAAAAACACAAATGTTAGCGAGATTGCAGAGAAATTGGAACCCTTATACATTCCTGGTAGAAATATAAGATGGTACAGTGACTGTGGAAAACAGATGGGCAGTTCCTCAAAAAACTAAACAGAGGCCGAGTACCTGTAATCCCAGCACTTCAGAAGGTCAAGGCAAGAGAATTACTTGAAGTCAGAAGTTTGAAACCCGCCTAGGCAACAAAGCGAGACTTCATGGCTACAGAAAAATTTAAAAATTAGCAGAGTGTGGTGTCATGTGCCTGTAGTCCCACCTACTCAGGAGACAGAGGTGGGAGGATCACATAAGCCCCAGGAGTTTGAGGATGCAGTGAGCTATGACTGTGCCACTGCACTCTGGCCTGGGTGACAGAGCAAGACCCTGTCTCTGGGTAAAAAAAAAAAAAAAAAAAAAG
>NW_016817890.1:2482270-2496693 GCF_001698545.2 Rhinopithecus bieti | reverse complement strand
GCTAACACGGCGAAACCCCGTCTCTACTAAAAAATACAAAAAACTAGCCGGGCGAGTTGGCGGGCGCCTGTAGTCCCAGCTACTTGGGAGGCTGAGGCAGGAGAATGGCGTAAACCCGGGAGGCGGAGCTTGCAGTGAGCTGAGATCCGGCCACTGCACTCCAGCCTGGGCGACAGAGCAAGACTCCGTCTCAAAAAAAAAAAAGTTAAATACCTGGGAGCGATGGCTCATGCCTGTGCCGAAGCACGAGGATTGCTGTGCCCACAAGTTTCAGATAAGCCTAGGCAACATAGTGAGACCCTGTCTCTATGAACAAACTTTAAAATTAGCCGAGCGTGGTGGCACACACCTGCTGTCCCAGCTACTTGGGAGGCTGAGGTGGGAGGATGGCTGGAGCCCAGGAGGTTGAGGCTGCAGTGAGCTATGATCGTGCCACTGCTCTCCAGCCTGGGCAACAGAGACCCTGTCTCAAAAAAAAAAAAAAGTATTGACACATGTTACAACATGGATCAACAGTGAAAACCTTTATGTTAAGTGAAAGAAACCAGACACAAAGGCAACATATTATGTAGTTCTATTTATTTATTTATTTATTTTTTATTTTATTTTATTTTATTTTTTGAGACGGAGTCTGACTCTGTCACCCAGGCTGGAGTGCAGTGGCCGGATCTCAGCTCACTGCAAGCTCCGCCTCCCGGATTCATGGCATTCTCCTGCCTCAGCCTCCCGAGTAACTGGGACTACAGGCGCCCGCCACATTGCCCGGCTAGTTTTTTTGTATTTTTTTTAGTAGAGATGGGGTTTCACCGCGTTAGCCAGGATGATCTCGATCTCCTGACCTCGTGATCCACCCATCTCGGCCTCCTAAAGTGCTGGGATTACAGGCTTGAGCCACTGCGCCCGGCCTGTAGTTCTATTTATATGAAATGTACACAGTAGGGAAATCTATAGAGACAGAAAGTGGACTGGTGGTTGCCAGAGGATGTGGGTTGGGGACGGGGTATGGAGACTGCATTATTTAGCATGATGAAGATGTTCTAAAATAAATTGTGGTGATAGTTGCACAATTCTGTGACTAGACTAAAATCTATTGAATTGTACACTTTAAATAAATGAATTGTATAATATGTTATTATATTTTAATAAAGCTGTTAAAGAAAGGTAGAGAGAGAAAGAGAGAAATAGAGGAATATTCCTGCTCTCCTGACACTTAAAGTGTCTTCCTAGAGTTTCCCATGAATGCCTCCTGCTCGAATGGGAGCTCTAAGAAATGAGGGACCAGCTGAAGTTTCCACTAAAACCTATACGTCAGCATTCCCCACACCAAAAGCAGGACCTGGGCCAGGTAATTCGATGAAAAGGCACAGGCTTTGCAGTGGCAGAAATGGTGGTTTGGCATTCAACATTCCTTCCTCTCTCCTAGTGTGGCTTCCTGGACTGCACAGATGGAAAGTGAAAAACTACATTTCCCAGACTCCCTTGCAGCTAGGGCTCTAGATGTGAATGTGGATCTGCTAATCTAGATACATTTGGGTGAGATTTGGAAGGGGGAAGAAAAGAGGTTAAAGGCTTTGAATCAAAGCCATTTCTGCAGCAGTGCCAGGAGAAGTCTTTGGGTCAGGATTTGAAGCAACTTTGTTTTCATTTTTTTGAGATGGAGTCTCACTCTGTCACCCAGGCTGGAGTGCAATGGCATGATCTTGACTCACGGCAACCTCCCCCTCCCGAGTTCAAGCGATTCTCCTGCCTCAGCCTCCCGAGTAGCTGGAATTACAGGCACCCACCTCTACATCCGGCTAATAAAGTTGTTTTTAAAAGCTGCTTTATCCTGGGTGCGGTGGCTCATGCTTGTAATCCCAGCACTTTGGGAGGCTGAGGCTGGCAGATCACCTGAGGTCAGGAGTTTGAGATCAGCCTGGCCAACATGGCAAAACCCCATCTCTACTAAAAATACAAAAATTAGCTGGACGTGGTGCAGGGCTCCTGTAATCCCAGTTACTCGGGAGGCTGAGGCAGGAGAATCGCTTGAACCTGGGAGGCAGAGGTTGCAGCGAGCAGAGATCACACCACTGCACTCAGCCTGGGTGACAAGAGCGAGATTCCATCTCAAACAAAACAAAACAAAACAAAAAAAACAACTTTAATGGAGTAAAATAGATACACAAAAACTGCTCATATTTAATGTGTACAGCTTGATGGGTATGGATATATGAATATACTTGCAAAACCATCACTACAGTCAAGGTAATAAACATATCCGTCACCTCCAAAGGTTTCCTTGTGCTGTTGTTATTGTTGTTGTTTTGTGGTAAGAACACATAAGATCTAGCCTTCTGGCCGGGCGCGGTGGCTCACGTCTGTAATCTCAGTACTTTGGGAGGCCAAGGCAGGCGGATCATGAGGTGAGGAGATTGAGACCATCCTGGCTAACACGGTGAAACCCCATCTCCACTAAAAAAAAATACAAAAAATTAGCCGGGCGCCTGTAGTCCCAGCTACTTGGGAGGCTGAGGCAGGGGAATAGTGTGAACCCAGGAGGTGGAGTTTGCAGTGAGCCAAGATTGCGCCGCTGCACTCTAGCCTGGGTGACAGAGCAAGACTCCGTCTCAAAAACAAAGATCTTAGCCTCCTAACAAAAAAAAAAATTATTTTTGAGACAGAATCTCATTCTGTCTCCCAGGCTGGAGTGCAGTGGCACGATCATGGCTCACTGGAGCCTCGACCTCTTGGGCTCAAGCGATCCTCCCACCTCAGCCTCCCTAGTAGCTGGGACTACAGGTGTGTGTCACCATGCCCAGTGGATTTTTTTTTTTTTTTCTTTTTTGAGAGGGAGTTTCACTCTTGTCACCCAGGCTGGAGTGCAATGATGCAATCTAGGCTCACTGCAACCTGCCACCTCTGCCTCCCGGGTTCAAGCAATTCTCCTGTCTCAGCCTCCCAAATAGCTGGGATTACAGGCACCTGCCACCACACCCAGCTAATTTTGGTATTTTTAGTAGAGATGGGGTTTCACCATGTTCGCCAGGCTGGTCTCGAACTTCTGACCTCAGGTGATTGACCCATCTCGGCCTCCCGAGTGCTGGGATTATAGGCGGGAGTCACCGCATCCAGTCATTTTTTTGTATTTTTTGTAGAGACGGGGTTCTGTCATATTGCCCAGGCTGGTCTCAAGCAATCTGCCTGCCTTGGCCTCCCAAAGTGCTGGGATCTAAAAAATTTTAAATGCAAAAATACAGTATTGTTTATTATAGACACAGTGTACAGCAGAACTCTAGAACTTATTCATGCTGCATAGCTAAAACTTGGAATCTTTTTTGTTTTTGTTTTTTGCTGGCATGGATCTAGCACAGGTCTGGAGCCAACATTGCAGTGTGAACTCCCTGATCCTCACCATCTTTGAATGTAGCAAAGGAAACAGCTCCCCTGGCTGCTCAATGCTGCCGAGTTCTAAAGTTATTCCTGCAAGCCTAGTCTAGAAGTAGAGCCCTTTCAATTATTTTGGAAGCACTTAATGCCCTGTATGACATCCCTTTCTTCTTGGCAATAGAATTTATGTTATCTGCAGCTGAGTCCTGATAGATACACATGCTTCACCCAAGTGATCTTGCATGAAGACAATCACTCTGAGACCTCTATTTCCTCATCTTTAGAATGGGAGTAAGAATACCTCTCTGAAGATTAGCTATGAAATATGTTAAGGTTGGGAGTGGTGGCTTATGCTTATAATTCTAACACTTTGGGAGGCTGAGGCAGGCAGATCACTTGAGGTCAGGAGTTTAAGACCAGCCTGGCTGCCAGCCTCAGTGGCTAACACCTATAATCCCAGCACTTTGAGAGGCTGAGGTAGGTGGATCGCCTGAGGTCAGGAGTTCAAGATCAGCCTGGCCAACATAGTGAAACCCTGTCTCTACTAAAAATACAAAAAATTAGCTGGACGTGGTGGCGGGTGCCTGTAATCCCAGATACTATGGAGGCTGAAATCGCTTGAACCCAGGAGGCAGAGGTTGCAGTGAGCTAAGATTGCGCCATTGCACTCTAGCCTGGGCAACAACATCGAAACTCCATCTCAAAAAAAAAAAAAAAAAAAAAAAACCAGCCTAGCCAATGTGGTGAAACACCATCTCTACTAAAAATACAAAACTTTGCCGGGCACAGTGGCTCACACCTGTAATCCCAGCACTTTGGGAGGCCGAGGCAGGTGGATCACATGAGGTCCAGAGTTCCAGACCAGCCTGGCCAACATGGCAAAACCCCATCTCTACTAAAAATACAAAAATTAGCTGGTCATAGTGTCACATGCCTGTAATCCCAGCTACTAGGGGGACTGAGGCAGGAAAGTCGCTTGAACCGGGGAGTCAGAGGTTGCAGTGAGATGAGATCGTATCACTGCACTCCAGCCTGGGCAACAGAGCGAGATTCTGTCTCAATAATAATAATAATAATAATACAAAAATTAGCAAAGTGCGATGGTGCACGCCTATAATCCCAGCTACTTGAGAGGTTGAGACATGAGAATCGCTTGAACCCAGAAGGCAGAGGTTGCAGCGAGCCAAGAACGCACTACTGCACTCCAGGGTGAGCAACAGAGTGACACTCCATCTCAAAAAAAAAAAAAAAAAAAAGGCCGGGCGCGGGGGCTAAAGCCTGTAATCCCAGCACTTTGGGAGGCCGAGATGGGCGGATCACAAGGTCAGGAGATAAAGACCATCCTGCATAACAAAGGGAAACCCTTTCTCTATAAAAACTAAAAAAAAAAAAAAAAAAAAAAAATGATGTATGTTAAGAAGTATGTTAAGTGCCTAACACACTACTTGACAATAGTTTTGTGAACTGAAGTTATGTTTTAGTTTTTTTTTTTTTTTTTTTGGACAGAATTTCACCCTTGCTGCCCAGGCTGGAGTGCAATGGTACGATCTCGGCTCACCACAACCTCCACTTCTGAGGTTCAAGTGATTCTCCTGCCTCAGCCTCCCGAGTAGCTGGGATTACAAGCATGGGCCACAATGCCCAGCTAATGTTTGTATTTTTAGTAGAGACAAGGTTTCTCCATGTTGGTCAGGCTGGTCTCAAACTCCTGTCCTTGGGTGATCTGCCTGCCTAGGTCTCCCAAAGTGCTGAGATTACAGGCATGAGCCACCTGTAATGCCTGGCCTGAAGTTATGTTTTATTAATATTGTATCTGGAGTATCCACAGCTCATCCATTGTGAGCACCAAACAGACAGCCTGTATTTTCTTTTTTTCCAGAGACTGTCCTGATCTTTCCTTTATTTATTTATTTGTTTATTTATTTATTTATTTTATTTTATTTTTTTTGAGACAGAGTCTGACTCTGTCACCCAGGCTGGAGTGCAGTGGCGCGATCTCAGCTCACTGCAACCTCCACCTCCCAGGTTCACGCCATTCTCCTGCCTCAGCCTCCCGAGTAGCTGGGACTACAGGCACCCACCACACACCCGGCTAATTTTTTTGTATTTTTAGTAGAGACAGGGTTTCATTGTGTTAGCCAGGATGGTCTCAATCTCCTGACCTTGTGTTCCACCTGCCTCGGCCTCCCAAAGTTCTGGGATTACAGGCGTGAGCCGCCCCGCCCGGCTGTCCTGATCTTTCCTATCTCTTTCCTGATCTTTCCTTGACTCAGAGCCAAGCTGTCAATGTCTAATTGTACTTCATATCAGCCAAGAGAGACTGGGGCAGGGGAAAGATGATCAGATTAGGATTTAGACAATCTAGGTATCATTAGTCCTCTTTCACAGAAGAGAAAACTGAGGCTTAGAGAAGATCAAGGACTTGTTTAAGATCAGTAAGCCATGAAGGCAGAGAGTGAACATTTTTTCTAAGACACAGGGTCTCACCCTGTTGCCCAGGTTGAAGTGCAGTGATGCAATCATAACTCACTGTAACCTCAACGCCCTGGACTCAAATCGATCCTCCCACTTCAGCCTCCCACAGTGCTAAGATTACAGGTGTGAGCCACTGCGCCAGACAGAATGGATTTGAAGCCACATTGGTCTGATTCCAGAGTGTGAGCCCTTTTATCAGTGCTCTGTATTGAGCTTGTTAATTTTAGCCCATGATTCTTTTCCCTTTCAGCTTAGGAAAATAGTTGGCATCCTCATTTCAATGAGAAAGCATCTCAGTGAGCAAGCCCCTGGATTGGATGGGCTACCGCCCCAGAAAACGGGGGCAATTTGGGTACCACAAGGACGGCTTGGAAGGCAGCAGTTCCTTTGCCAGGATGGGACCAAGATCTGCCAATCTTGATTGCTCACCCAAGGAGTCAGGAGAGAAAGATCTGTTTATTCAACTCACATTGACCAAAAATAAGAGGTATGGTGGGTGCCATGGGGCTGCAGGAGGAACTGGGCCCAGAGCCTTCTTAAAGAAGCATGTGATCAACGGCGGGGCATTGTGACTCACACCTGTAATCCCAGCACTTTGGGAGGCCAAGGCCAGTGGATCACCCGAGGTCAGGAGTTCGAGATGAACCTGGCCAACATGGTGAAACCCCGTCTCTTACTAAAAATACAAAAACTTAGCGGGCATGGTGGCACACGCCTCTAATCTCAGCTACTCAGGAGGTTGAGGCAGGAGAATCGCTTGAACCCACGAGGCGGAGGTTGCAGTGAGCTGAGATTGCACTCCAGCCTGGGCAACAAGAGTGAAACTCTGTCTCAAAAAAAAAAAAAAAAAAAAGAAGCACATGATCTAACAAGAAGTCAGGACCATGAATCCACCCTCTCCTGTCCATTAGCCAGCTGCAGAGCACTCCAAAGACACTCTCCCAGGGCCCCAGGGTTTTCATACCCTTGGAGAGGATCCCCAATCCCCATCTCACAATGACCTCAACTTTAAGGTTCACTGGGCAACTTCCTCCCTCTAAAAGCCTCTAAGATCCCAATTCAGCAAGCTATCCTACCTCTGAGGGTCCCCAGCCCTCAGTACAGACAGACACCTCCTCAGGTCTATCCTACTCTATGTCATGATGACAGTAGAAAGGGTATGAGGCCTGGCTGACTTCTAAGGCCCACCAGCCACAGCCTACCTTGGGCAAGTTATTGAACTTCTGTGAACCTCTTTCTGCACCTGTGAAATAGGGTTGCTAATACCCACCTTGTTGGAGAGGTCACCTACATAACGAATTTACTCAGGGCCTAACTACTATTCAACAGATGGCTATTTTCCCCTCCTGTCCCCTCTCCTGGCATTTCCTTCCAGATTATAGCATCCTACAGGGCAGAAAAAAAGCCTGAGCATTTTTTTACCCACATTCACACCTCCGCACAGTCTGACATACATAGGTGCTATCTGACAAAACATGTGCAATGAATGAGTCAACAACCAGAAGCCCACAGCCGAAATCACTCCATTCATTTTGTCGATTTGTATGTTGAACAAATGTGTCCTAAGTCTCAAACAGGTGCCAGGCCCCATGCTGGGGGGCAAAGGATGTAAAGGAGAGGGAAACAGGGTCCCTGCCCCCAAGGGGCCCCGAAGCTGTGATGAAAGAGACAAGTCAGTCAGGCATTACAGTCCAGTGCCATGACTGGGCCATGGGTTTGGAAAATCCTAGATTCCTGGTGAAGGGACCATTGGGATTGCAGAAAGAGGACACCGGACAGAACTGGGAGATCTGGATTCTAGCCTTGTTCTGTCACCAGCTTGCTCTAGAAGTGTCTTCAAGTCACTTCTTTAGTTTCCACATCTTAAAATGAGTGCCAGGAAGAGGGGCACCTGCTTGCTGTTCAATGTCCCCTCAGAGACAGACTCCTGGGCAGAGGATTCTATGGGCCTGGGGCTGCTTTTGTAACACCAGAGCCTCCTGCTCCTGCACCTTACCTTGTGCCCACTTGCGTTTGCCAAGCAGGGACCTTGTTCCCCACCACCCTCTATCCCTGGCTTTCCCTGAGCAGTTGGGAGGCTCAGCCTCTGGTCTTGCAGTTTCCCTCGAGCTATCTGTCACAGCAGCTGTGTGTGCCAGTGAGGGGTCAGGCTTTGAGAGCGTGGTAGGCAAGGGGAAGGTGTCACCTTCCAAAATAACCTCTGAGGGGGAGACTGGTGGCCACTTTGAAGCAGACTCTCACCACCACCACTCTGTTTCCAGGAAACCCCCAAAGGCTGAGGAAGGAGGGGCTTTGAAGAAACAGCCTGGTACAAGGCCTCCTGCACAGACGAGGACAACCTGAGGGCCTGAAGGGCCAGCCAGGTTTGGAGGGGGATCTGGGAGCAGAATGAGGAGGAGGGGGCAGGGTTAGTGATTCTGTGTTTTGTTTTGTTTTGTATTGTTTTGTTTTGAGACAGGGTCTTGCTCTGTTATCCAGGTTGGAGGGCAGTGGTGCAATCACAGCATACTGCAACCTCAACCTCCCAGGCTCAAGCAATCCTCCCACCTCAGCCTCCTGCATAGCTGGGGCTGCAGGTACGTACCACCATTCCCAGCCAAGGTTAGTATTGAGAAGGTCAGGGGATCAGATTCTCAGCAGGTTCTGTCTTCCCCATCTGACCAGGGGTTCCCCCATGGTTGAGTCCTGGTCTGACCTTGAGATGAGGAGGCCCCCACAGGGTGGGCTCTGTGCCTTCTATTAATATTAGATTGACTGGGCATTGTGGCTCATGCCTGTAACCCCAGCACTTTGGGAGGCTAAGGCAGGCGGATCACTTAAGATCAAGAGTTCAAGGCCATCCTGGTTAACATGGTGAAACCCTGTCTCTACTGAAAATACAAAAATTAGCCTGGTGTGGTAGCAGGCGCCTATAATCCCAGCTACTTGGGAGGCTGAGGCAGAATTGCTTGAACCTGGGGACGGAGGTTGTAGTGAGCCAAGATTGTGCCACTTCACTCCAGTCTGGGCAAAAGAGATAAACTCCATATCAAAAAAAGAAAAAAAAGAAAGAAAGGCTGGGTGCGGTGGCTCACGCCTGTAATCCCACCACTTTCGGAGGCCAAGGCAGGCAGATCATGAGGTCGGGAGACTGACACCATCCTGGCTAACACAGTGAAACCCCGTCTCTACTAAAAATACAGAAAATTAGCCGGGCGTGGTGGTGGGCGCCTGTAGTCCCAGCTACTCGCGAGGCTGAGGCAGGAGAATGTTGTGAATCCGGGAGGTGGAGGTTGCAGTGAGCGAGATCGTGCCACTGCACTCCAGCCTGGGTAACAGAGTCACACTCTGTCTCAAAAAAAAAAAAAAAAAAAAAAAAAAGACCAGGCACGGAGGATCAAGCCTGTAATCCCAGCACTTTGGGAGGCCAAGACGGGCGGATCACGAGGTCAGGAGATCGAGACCATCCTGGCTAACACGGTGAAACCCCGTCTCTACTAAAAAATACAAAAAACTAGCCAGCCGAGGTGGCGGGCGCCTGTAGTCCCAGCTACTCGGGAGGCTGAGGCAGGAGAATGGCGTGAACCCAAGAGGCGGAGCTTGCAGTAAGCTGAGATCCAGCCACTGCACTCCAGCCTGAGGCAACAGAGTTGAGACTCCGTCTCAAAGAAAAAAAAAAAATCTCAATTTGCACTCATTACTTAACACTCCTCCCAAGGAGAACCCTGAAGCCTGTAACTACATCTTAAACCTCGTTCCACTATTTCTGGAAGACCAAGTTTTGAGTTTGAATTACTTTGGAAAGGCCTCAGAGGTCCTGCTGGCTCTCTGTCCCTCACCTTCATCCTTTAAAAAAAAAAAAAAAAAAAAAGGTCTGGACGTGGTAGCCCACGCCTGCAATCCCAGCACTATTGGGAGGCCAGGCAAGGCCGGATCACAGAGGTCAGGAGATCAAGACCATCCTGGCTAACATGGTGGAAACCCGTCTCTACTAAAAATTACAAAAATTAGCCAGGCCGTGGTGGCGGGTGCCTGTCAGAATACTCGGGAGGTTGAGGCAGGAGAAGGGTGTGAAACCCGGGAGGACAGAGCTTGCCAGTGAGCCAAAGATTGTTTGCACTAGCACTCCAGCCTGGTGACAGAGTGAGATCCATCTAAAAAAAAAAAAAAAAAAAAAGTGTGATTACCAAGAAAATTGCGCCTTGGGAAATGGAGGCCCCAGCCGTCTGTGTGAACGTGTGTGTGTGTCCACACGTGTGCATTCTACAGTTTAAAGGGTTAAACCTCCAACCAAACCTGAATCCAGCCGTGCACAGGTTTCTCTGTTCAACCCTCTAAAGGGGCCTTGATCTTTTCTGCTTCAAGGTCTGCACAGATTGTTCCCTCTGCCTGAAACACACCCTTAACACATACACACACATACACACTCTCCCTCTTTAAATCTTTTCCACATTTTCTTTGGCCAAGATTTAGGCATCTGTTAAGTCTTTGTTTCAAAGTCAGTTTCTGAGGAAAGCTTTTTTCTGATTTCCTTTCCCTTAAATTAAATCACTATAACTATTTGTTCACTGTAATCCTGCCCTACTCGTGCCAAAGGCCTGGAACCTCATTTGTCTGTGTGTCTATCTTGTTCATGCCTGTATTTTTCCAGTCTGTGGCACAGTGTCTGACACATAGTGGCACTCAAACATTTCAATGTATGAATGAATGAATGAACAAAGGAACTTAGTGATGGTGGATGAGGAAAGGGGTCATGTGGGATGAGGGTGTCCCCTGCTGGACATTGAGAGTACTGGGGACCCAGGACATCCTCTCTGAGCTGGGAAGAATGACTTCGGGTGATAATTTTCCTCCCTGAGGGGCAGCGTTGGGGAACCTCACCTTATGCCCAGACTCCTGATGCGTGCCTTCTTCTTACCTTATCAGCCCCCACACCACTCTCCTCCCAGCCTTTAGAGAGCATCCATCCCCACCCCCAATGGCCTGACCCATCCTCCCCCACGCTGCAGACCATGTCAGCTAAGCTGTGGAGCGCCACAGTGACTTCTGCATTCTCTTCACAATGAATATCCACCCCCTCTTAAACCTTTTGCTTTGAATAAGAATAGACCCAGAGTCCTCCATCGATCCTCTTTCCCCCCTGCTCCCAAATCAATCAATCAGTAGTGATTGGCTGGGGCACTGGGGTGGAGGTGGACAGGGAATGGTGGGTGTAGACCACAGAAAGTTGGTGGGGTGGGGGTGGGGTAGTTGAGTGTGGTTCTGAAACGGGGTCCTGCTAAAAGTATAGCAGAACAGTGGATTCCTCTGGAGGGGAATAGTTGATGAGAGGACACCTGGGATGAGGTATTTAGAAAAAGGTGGATGAGGGGTCGGGCGCGGTGGCTCAAGCCTGTAATCCCAGCACTTTGGGAGGCCGAGACGGGCGGATCACGAGGTCAGGAGATCGAGACCATCCGGGCTAACACGGTGAAACCCCGTCTCTACTAAAAAATACAAAAAACTAGCCGGGAGAGGTGGCGGGCACCTGTAGTCCCAGCTACTCGGGAGGCTGAGGCAGGAGAATGGCGTAAACCCGGGAGGCGGAGCTTGCAGTGAGCTGAGATCCGGCCACTGCACTCCAGCCTGGGCGACAGAGCGAGACTCCGTCTCAAAAAAAAAAAAAAAAAAAAAAAAAAAAGTGTAAATGAAAATTTCCTTTATTTTGTTTTTTTTTTTTTTTTTTTTTTTAGACGAGTCTTGCTCTTGCTGCCGAGGTTAGAGTGCAATGGCGCGATCTTGGCTCACTGCCACCTCCGTCTCCCGGGCTCAAGTGATTCTCCTGCGTCAGTCTCCCAAATAACTGGGATTACAGGTGCCGGCCAGCACGCCTGGCTGATTTTTGTATTTTTAGTAGAGACAGGGTTTCACCATGTTGGCCAGGTTGGTCTTGAAGTCCTGACCTCTGGTGATCCACCCACCTCGGCCTCCCAAAATGCTGGGATTATAGGAGTTAGCCACCGCAGCTGGCTTCTGACTACTGTCTTGGTTGACAAAAGGGTAAAATACCTCCAGTTTACATAAAGTGTGAGCACAGTGGGAGGAGTGGGGGTCCATAAAAGATTGGACTAAAAGGAACATAGTGAGGAGCACAGGGTTTCCCTGAGGGGAGTCAGGGCTCAGTGCTAAGGACATGGAGGGAGTAGATAGAGCAGGAGGAAGCCTTCTTGGCTGAGGGTAAAAAGGGGAAGTGAGTGGGGGTCAAGGAGAGATAGAGGTCACTTCTCTTCCAGTGAGGATGGGAAGAACCAGACCACACCTGTGACTCTCCATATGGCTCCCATCCCTGGCCCCTCCCCCAGCCATGCCCCAAAGTGGGACTGGAGAAGAGTGACAGTTACTTAATGACCCTGAGTCCCACTAGCTCTTCTGGGCAGCCTATGGTCACTGGGGGGCCAAAGGGGACTGAAGCCAAAGTCCAAGTTATTGATCTCTGGCCCCAAAGGTCAGCTTCAGGGGCAGAGGGAGTGGTGTTGCCATGGTGGGAGCCTCGAGGGACCCCACAACAGAGGGGCTGTGCTGCAGTCCAGTTTTCACGTCTGCATCCTTGGTGCCCCATGATCCTACACACACACACACACACACACACACAGCCCTCCATCCTGTCTTGCTTGAAATTTCTGCCTGATGGGATGTCTCAGAATAGACTCTTGGGTGTCCAGCCTTTGGGGTGTCTAGGGAGTATAAAAGGAGAGCCTTAGATGAAATTATTTATTTACTACTCTACCCCCATCCCCAAGACAAAGCCCTGGGAGTCTATGAACTCATTGGTGAATGCCATTTAAAAAAAAAAAACACCAATCTGGTTGTCAGGAAGAAAGGATGGCCACAATTTTTGCTGTGTTGCCTTGACAAAGCATTTACCTTCTATGAGTCTTAGTTCTCTTATCTGCTGTTCTTTTTCTTTTTGAGACGGAGTCTCGCGCTGTCACCCAGGCTGCAGCGCAGTGGCCAGATCTCAGCTCACTGCAAGTTGCGTCTCCCGGGTTTACGCCATTCTCCTGCCTCAGCCTCCCGAGTAGCTGGGACTACAGGCGCCCGCCACCTCTCCCGGCTAGTTTTTTGTATTTTTTAGTAGAGACGGGGTTTCCCCGTGTAGCCAGGATGGTCTCAATCTCCTGACCTCGTGATCCGCCCGTCTCGGCCTCCCAAAGTGCTGGGATTACAGGCTTGAGCCACCGCGCCCAGCTTAGTTCTCTTATCTATAAATGAAGGGATTGAATCAGATGAGCTCTAAGTTCCCTTTCGGATAAGTGATCTAAGATTCTAAGGAATTAGTGGGGACAGGGCTGATAGTAGGGGTTAGGAGTAGGAACTAGGTTGGGTTAAGGAGATGGTAAAAACAAATTCTTGCACTTAGAAATAAAATCTGCATTCTAATTTTGGCCATTATTAACTGTGGAAACAGGGGCAAGTCATGCATTTATTCATTCAACAAATATTAAATAAGCAATTATGTTATGCCAAGCTTTGCACTGTGTACTGACACAATGAACAAAACAAAGTCCCTGGCTTACAGGGTTTACATTCTAGTGGTCAGTGGGAGAGAAAGACAAATAAGCAAATATATATAATACGGTGGGACAAATGCTGTGTCATAGATGTGTAGAGTACTATAAAAAATGGGAAAGGGGGCCGGGGGCTGTGGCTCACACTTGTAATCCCAGCAATTTTGGAAGGCCAAGGCAGGTGGATCACCTGAGGTCAGGAGTTCGAGACCAACCTGACCAACATGGTGAAACCCCATCTCTACTAAAAATACAAAAATTATCCAGGCATGGTGGCAGGCGCCTATAATCCCAGGTACTTTGGAGGCTGAGGCAGGAAAATTGCTTGAACCCAGGAGGTAGAGGTTGCAGTGAGCTGGTAACACACCACCGCACTCCAGCCTAGGTGACAGAGCTAGACTCTGTCTCAAAAAAAATTTAGGCCGGGCGCGGTGGCTCAAGCCTGTAATTCCAGCACT
Organism: Rhinopithecus bieti; assembly: GCF_001698545.2. NCBI lineage: Eukaryota > Metazoa > Chordata > Mammalia > Primates > Cercopithecidae > Rhinopithecus > Rhinopithecus bieti. The sequence continues at coordinate 2,482,868 of NW_016817890.1, read as the reverse complement.
TTGGGAGGCCGAGACGGGCAGATCACGAGGTCAGGAGATCGAGACCATCCTGGCTAACACGGTGAAACCCCGTCTCTACTAAAAAATACAAAAAACTAGCCGGGCGAGGTGGCGTGCGCCTGTAGTCCCAGCTACTCAGGAGGCTGAGGCAGGAGAATGGCGTAAACCCGGGAGGCGGAGCTTGCAGTGAGCTGAGATCCGGCCACTGCACTCCAGCCCGGGCAACAGAGCAAGACTCCGTCTCAAAAAAAAAAAAAAAGGGAAAGGGGCTGGGAGCTATGGCTCACACTTGTAATCCCAGTGTTTTGGGAGTCAGGAGGATTGGTTGAGGCCAGTCATTCAAGACCAACCTGGACAACATAAGAAGACCTCATATTTATAAAAATATGTTTTTAATTTACAAAAAGAGAATGGGCCCATACGCGGTGGCTCAAGCCTGTAATCCCAGCACTTTGGGAGGCTGAGACAGGCGGATCACAAGGTCAGGAGATCTAGACCATCCTGGCTAACACCGTGAAACCCCGTCTCTACTAAAAAATACAAAAAACGAGCCGGGATAGGGGGCAGGCGCCTGTAGTCCCAGTTACTCAGGAGCCTG
>NW_016817890.1:2477112-2480236 GCF_001698545.2 Rhinopithecus bieti | reverse complement strand
AAAAAAAAAAAAAAAAAAAAAGGAAAAAGAAAAAGAGCTGTGGATCACTGAGGATCAAGCTGGGTAAATCTGGCTTTGGGCTAACTTCTGGAAAAACAGTGGAAAATTAACCAAAATTGAGACATTGAGCCTTTAAAAAACTTAGGTCACAAAACTAGAGAACATGGAGTTTGAACAGAAAACATGACCACAGAGTCTTTGCAAAAGAGGAAGGGGACTTGTTCTAAGGACCCCAGTGGATAGAAGCTATAGAGACTAGGTTGAATTCAATGGAAGAAATAACTTCTTTTATTTATTTATTTATTTATTTATTTATTTGTTTGTTTGTTTGTTTATTTATTTATTTATTTGCGGTGGAGTCTTGCTCTGTTGTCCAGGCTGGAGGGCAGTGGCACGATTGGGGCTCACTGCAACCTCCGCCTCCTGGCTTCAAGCAATTCTCCTGCCTCAGCCTCCCCAGTAGCTGGAATTACAAGCATGTGCCACCACGCCTGGCTAATTTTTTTTTTTTTTTTTGAGACGAAGTCTCGCTCTATCGCCCAGGCTGCAGTGCAGTGGCCAGATCTCAGCTCACTGCAAGCTCCGCCTCCCGGGTTCATGCCATTCTCCTGCCTCAGCCTCCCGAGTAGCTGGGACTACAGGCACCCGCCACCTCATCCGGCTAGCTTTTTGTATTTTTTTTTTAGTAGAGACGGGGTTTCACCATGTTAGCCAGGATGGTCTTGATCTCCTGACCTCGTGATCCACCTGCCTCGGTCTCCCAAAGTGCTGGAATTACAGGCTTGAGCCACCGCGCCCGGCCTAATTTTTTAATTTAATTTAGTTTTTTATTTTTAGTAGATATGGGGTTTCACCATGTTGCCCAGGCTGGTCTCGAATTCCTGACCTCAGGGTATCCTCCCACCTCGGCCTCTCAAAGTGCTGGGATTACAGGTGTGAGCCACTGCGCCCAGCCAGAAGAAAGAACTTTCCAACCATCCCAACTATCTGTGGATGGGCAAGGCATTCACAGCAGTAAGTTCCCTGTTGCTGGAAGTTTGCAAGCTCATCTGGACAATGGTTGGTGTCAAGCTTGGAGTATGGGAGAGGGTCGGCTGATTTGCAAGGTCTATTTGACTTTGGGAGTCTTAGAATCAAGGATCTTGGAAAGTCCATTCCCTTTGTTCCATTACCTCTCCTTTAATAGAACAGGAGTGGAGGCTCTTTTCAGATCCTCACGGTGCTGCTTGCATTCAGGAGAGGCTGGAATGGAAAATGGACAGCTCCATGCATCTGCCTTTCTGTCATCCTTCCTCCATCATGGCAGGGACCCAGTGGTAAGGAGAGGAAAGAGAGGAAAGGGACAGACTCCTATCATTTGGAGGCCTTGAGTCCGGCATGGCTTTATATAGAGTTTGGTGTCATCTCAGATGCTATTGCTGCAATGCAGTGTGCCCTAGTGGTTAGGAGCATGAACTGCAGCATGGGACTGACCTGCATGGGCCACTTCCTGTCAGTTACCATGAGCAAATTGTTTAATCTCTGAGCCTCTGCTTTCTCATTTTAAAAATGAAGACAATAGCCGGGCGCGGTGGCTCAAGCCTGTAATCCCAGCACTTTGGGAGGCCGAGACGGGCGGATCACGAGGTCAGGAGATCGAGACCATCCGGGCTAACACGGTGAAACCCCGTCTCTACTAAAAAATACAAAAAACTAGCCGGGAGAGGTGGCGGGCGCCTGTAGTCCCAGCTACTGGGGAGGCTGAGGCAGGAGAATGGCGTAAACCCGGGAGGCGGGGCTTGCAGTGAGCTGAGATCCGGCAACTGCACTCCAGCCTGGGCCACAAAGCGAGACTCCGAAAATGGAGACAATAGGCCGGGTGGGGTGGCTCACGCCTGTAATCCCAACACTTTGGGAGGCTGAGGCAGGCGGATCACCTGAGGTTGGGAGTTTGAGACCAGCCTGACCAACATGGAGAAATCTTGTTTCTACTAAAACACAAAATTAGCCAGGCGTGGTGGCGCAAGCTGGTAATCCCAGCTACTCCGTAGGCTGAGGCAGGAGAATTGCTTGAACCCAGGAGGCAGAGGTTGCAGTGAGCCGAGATCATGCCATTGCACTCCAGTCTGGGCAACAAGAGTGAAACTCCATCTCAATATAAGATAAGATAAAATAAAATAAAGTAAAATAAAAATGGAGACAATAATTCCCACATTGGGAAGTTTTGCGGGGGGATTACATGAGCTAAGGTAGGGCCTAGGTTCAATGTCTGTCACATAGTAGGCAGTCATACATTTTAGCTGTTAACATGCTGAAAACATTTACATTAGCCTACAGTTGGGCACAATCATCGAACATGGTGCCCATTTTATAATAAAGTGTTGACTATCTCACATAAGTTATTGAATACAGTACTGACAGTGAAAAATGGAAAGATTGTATGGGTACTCAAAGTACAGTTTCTACTGAGTATGTATCATTTTTGCTCCATCATGAAGCCAAAAAATGGTAGATTAAACCATCATAAGTCAGGGACTATCTGTATTTTATTGTTGTCACTTGCTGGGGAAATTTGAAGAAGTTATTCAAACACTGAACTTCAGTTTTCTCTTCTGTTAAATGGGAAGAGTAACACCTAACTCACAGGATAGTTGGAGGAAGCTGTGTCCAGCTCATAGCAGAAGTTGACAGATGTTATTTTCTATGCTATTTATTTGAGACAGGGTCTCACTTTGTCACCCAGGCTGGAGTGCAGTGGCGCCGTCTCAGCTTACTACAACCTCCACTTCCCCGGATTCAGAGATCCTCCCACCTCAGCCTTCTGAGTAGCAGGAACTATAGGCATGTGCCACCACACCTGGTTAATTTTTAATTTTTTGTAGAGACAAGGTTTCCCCATCTTGCCAGGGCTGGTCTCAAACTCCTGGGCTCAAGTGATCTGCCTTCCTGGGCCTCCCAAAGTGTTGTGATTATAGGCGTGAGCCACTGCACCCAGCCCACAAATCTTATTTTCTCTTTTTTTTCTTTAAGATGGAGTCTCAGGCTGGGCGCGGTGGCTCAAGCCTGTAATCCCAGCACTTTGGGAGGCCGAGATGGGCGGATCACGAGGTCAGGAGATCGAGACCATCCTGGCTAACACCGTGAA
>NW_016817890.1:2459000-2473960 GCF_001698545.2 Rhinopithecus bieti | reverse complement strand
GCCCGCCACCACGCCCAGCTAATTTTTTTGTATTTTTAGTAGAGATGGGAGTTCACCATGTTAGCCAGGATGGTCTCGATCTCCTGACCTCCTGATCCACCCGCCTCAGCCTCCCAAGGTGCTGGGATTACAGGCGTGAGCCACCACGCCCGGCCAAGCCTCTTATTCTCTCTCTCTCTCTCTGTTTTTTTTTTTTTTTTTTTAGGGATAAGGTCTCACTCTGTTGCCTAGGCTTGAATGCATCACACCTCACTGTAACCTTGAACTCCTGGCCTCAAGGGATCCTCCCACTCCCACCTTGGCCCCCAAAGTGCTGTGATTACAGGCATGAGTCACCCACTTGGCCTACTTAAGCCTCTTTTTTATTTTTTATTTTTTGAGACAGGGTCTTACTCTGTCACCCAGGCTGGCGTCGTGCAGTGGTACAATCTCGGCTCACTGCAACCTCTGCCTCCCAAGTTCAAGCGATTATCCTGCCTCAGCCTCCTGAATAGCTGGGACTACAGGTGTGCACAACCACACCCGGCTAATTTTTGTATTTGTAGTAGAGACAGGGTTTCACCATGTTGGCCAGGCTGGTCTCAAACTCCTGACCTCAGGTGATCCACCTGCCTTGGACTCCCAAAGTTCTGGGATTACAGGTGTGAGTCACCGCACCTGGCCACCTAAGCCTCTTCTAATGGAAGTATAGATTATTGACTCTGAATGCTCATTCTAAAGTCAACCTACTAGACTTTGAATGACTATCACTTACTCTGTGACTTTGAGTAAGCTACTTAACCCCTCTATGCCTCACCTTTACCTGTAAAATGAGAATAATAACCATTCCTGTCTCATAAGAGTTGTGAGGATTCGAACAGATAATTTATATACAAAGCACTTATCAGAGTATCTGGTGCCCATGGTGAGCATTTGAAAAGAGTAAGCTCTCATTATTTTTTATCATTTTTATTCTACTAACTCTGGGTTCACAGCTTCAGAATCTAGAAAAGACATCTCCAACTTTAATGTCCTCAAAGCAAGGTGAGAGTCTGTCTTCATTCTAGGAGAGGTCTGCGGGGCAGAGTGATGAAGAGCATGGATCTGAAACCATCCAAAAGTAGTGGCAAAATAACAACCTGCTCAGACATGTGGGATACAGAAATTGCACTCCCATTCACCCTTTCCTGAGCAATTACTTGAAGATGTACTTCTCAAGTGTGAAAAAAAGAAATACGTTGACATGAGTTCCAGAAAACACTGTCTCCAACCTGGAAAACAGTGAGAAGGAAGCGCTAAGGTGACTGTTGGAAAGCAGGCCCAGAGAGCATCCAAAATGGAGGGGGCTCTGGGAAAAAGGACTTAATGGAAAACATAATATGATGGAGGCTTTCAAAACAACAGAGGCAGGCCAGATGTGGTGGCTCATGCCTGTAATCTCAGCATTTGGGAGGCTAAGGCAGGTGGATCACCTGAGGTCAGGAGTTCGAGATCAGCCTGGCCAACATGGTGAAACCGTCTTTACTAAAAATACAAAAATTAGCCGGGCGTGGTGGTGGGCACTTGTATTCCCAGCTACTTGGGAGGCTGAGGCAGTAGAATCGCTTGAACCTGGAAGGCAGTGAGCCGAGATCACGCCATTGCACTCCAGCCTGGGCGACAAGAGCAAAAACTCTGTCTCAAAAAAAAACAAGAAAACAACTGAGGATATTTTAATGACAAGCAAGACAGTAAAGGGAGAAAGGCAGTTAGAGAGTCCAGGGAAAATAGAAAGTCGTGGAAGAAAGGAAATTTTCCTGTAGTCCCAGCTACTCGGGAGGCCAAGGTGAGAAGATTGCTTGAGCCCAGTTGTTTGAGTCCAGCATGGAAAACATAGCCAGACCTCATCTCTAAAAACAAAAGAAATAAAAAAAGAACATTTTCACCTAGTATACTACTTGGCAATGCAATGAACATTTCCATGATCGTGACAGTATAAACACTGGCTATCAATTTAGTTGAAGGTGGTTATTTAACTACATTGGGAGGAAGGGGACAGGGGAGATGGGCCCTGTAAGAGAGGTAAGGCCTCATCTACCATAACAGGAAATCAATAGATAATATCTAAAATCAATAAATCAAGGAACAGACATGCATGCATATTATTTAGAGATATGGAGATGTTCTCCAGAAGAAATGGCTGAAAGAGTGGTTGCTTCGTGGGTGTCAAGGGGGTGGAGTGGCCAGAGGACTTTTATTATAATTCTTTCAGTATTAATTGAACTGCATGCATTAATTACTTTATAGTATTTTAATTTTAATTTTGTGGGTACATACTAGGCGTACATATTTATGAGGAACTACAGTATTTCTTAAAAAGTAAAGAAGAAGAATGTTGGAGTGAGCTCGACCTGGGATCCACCCCTTATGTTCTGTAAGTTGAGACAAGTCACTTAACTTCAATAAGTCTTGGTTTCCTCTCCAGGAAACTGGGGAGCATATTAGGATGTTTGAGAACTGAAAAGGAAAATGCACACAAAGCACTTGATGCATGATGCATGCCTGGTGTATAATCAGCACACAATAAACAGTAACTGCAGAATCAGGGAAGAGTAGGTTCAAGGCTCAGACTAAAGTAGCATTGAGAAATGAAAGTATTTGGCTACACCTGCCTCCTGCCTCCACAGCACATGACAACCATTGGATACAAACAAATGGGCACCAGGTGAATGACAGTTGTGTGGGCTGTGACCCACAAACCAGACTTGGGGATTGCTGGAAGGATCAGCAGCCATGAGGAAATCACAGCTGGGTATCAGGAGTTCCACTGCAAGAGGACGCCTGGAGAGTTACAGTTCCTGGACAGTGAGCTATAGCAGGATCATCATTTTCTCTTCCTGCCTATTCCTTGTGGGGGATGTGTCAAAAGAAAAAGATTTAGAGGCTGTCAGGGTGAGGGTCGGAGGTCAGCTAGGGTCAGGAAGTCTATTTCACTGAGGTCACTCTCGTCTCCTTTCAATCTAATGAAGCCATTATTGATGAAAGCAAGTGCCTGGCATCCTGCTCTGTGAAGCAGGGCCAGCATGGGGAGCACACTGAAAGAAGGGTGGGACCCCCTTGGCTTGTTCTCCTGCCACTGCCAACTCAATAGGCCTGAGAAGCAAGAGGCACACGATCCTGCTCAATGCAGGAAGCCCTAGTCCCTGAGTGGGATGAGGATGACAACATGGGGCAAAAACAGATTGTTTCTCTGTGTAATAGGAATGGGGGAATGGGAGATCTCTCTCTCTCTCTCTCTCTCACACACACACACACACACACTTATACAAATCATATCATCTAAAAATGTCAATGTCAGAACTGGAAGAAACATTTGTCTAAAAACAAATCCAACTCTCTCATTTTACTCTCAAAGGTACAACTGGGTGCTTTTCTTGAGATCACAGAACAAATTAGCAGGCTGGGGCCGGGTCTAGTGGTTCAAACCTGTTATCTCAGCACTTTGGGAGGCCAAGACAGAAGGACTGCTTGAGCCAAGGAGTTCAAGATCAGCTTGGGCAACATAGTGAGACCTTCTTTCTACAACTTTTTTTTTTTTTTTTTTTTTTTTTTTTTTTTTTAAATTTAGCTGGGCATAGTGGTGCACACCTGTAGCCCCAGCAACTCAGGAGGCTGAGGCGGGAGGATTGCTTGAGACTGGGAGATCAAGGCTGCAGTGAGCATGATCATGACACTTACTCCAACCTGGGCAAAAGAGCCAGACTCTGTCTCAAAACAAACAGAAAATTAGGCTGGAACACAAAAATCAGGCTGAAACTATATGTATAAATACATTTTACTTAAGTATTTGTTTATTGTCTGTCTCTGTCTTCTAGAATGTTAGCACTATGAGTCAGAAATTTCATCTGTATTGTTCACTAATGTATTTACAATGCTTCAATGTATTTACAATGGTGCTGCCTGATACGCAATATATGTTTAATAAATATTTGTTAGGTATGTGAGTAGTTGTATTTGTATTTATATCTGTTAGGTATGTGAGTGAATGAATAGATGAATAAATAGAAATATGTACTGTATTCCCTTCATGGTGAATTACAGAGTATACTGCCATACTTTGAAAACCTCTGCATAGGAAACATAGTTAACATACCATTTCCAGCCGGGCGCGGTGGCTCAAGCCTGTAATCCCAGCACTTTGGGAGGCCGAGACGGGTGGATCATGAGGTCAGGAGATCGAGACCATCCCCGCTAACCCGGTGAAACCCCGTCTCTACTAAAAAATACAAAAAACTAGCCGGGCGAGGTGGCGGGTGCCTGTAGTCCCAGCTACTCGGGAGGCTGAGGCAGGAGAATAGCGGGAACCCAGGAGGCGGAGCTTGCAGTGAGCTAAGATGCGGCCACCGCACTCCAGCCTGGGGGACAGAGTCAGACTCCGTCCCAACAAACAAACAAAAAAAACCAGACCATTTCCAAATGATGTCACTTTTAAATGTTTTGAAAGTGATAATACGTATTATTCATCCCATGGAATTACTATCTGGAGGGACACACTACGGGAAATATTTCTGTCAAATGCATACCATCATTCATGTTAGAAGATGGTCAGGATATTTCAATCCAAACACCACTCTGGACTCTACCACAGAATTCTCAGCGTACTTCAGAAATGGGAACTGAGTGTGGATGATTATCCAGAAGAGGACTTGCTTTGACTCTGGCCAGTTCTTTGACTTAGAAAGCCAAGGAGCTATGGGAGAATGATCAATAGAAATGACAGGCTAGGCCAGGCATAGTGGCTTACGCCTGTAATACAAGCATTCTGGGAGGCCAGGGCAGGCGGATCACCTGAGGTCAAGAGTTCAAGACCAGCTGGCAAACATGGTGAAACCCTGTCTCTACTAAAAAAAAAAAATTAGCTGGGCACGGTGGTGGGTACCTATAATCCCAGCTACTCGGGTGGCTAAGGCAGGAGAATTGTTTGAACCCAGGAGGCAGAGGCTGCAGTGAGCCAAGATCGCACCACTGCACTCCAGCCTGAGTGACAGAGCAAGACTTTGTCTCAAAACCAATCAATCAATCAAAGACTCTGGAGACTAGAGTATCGGAATCACAGACTCTTAAAATATTGGAATCATAGGCTGTTGAATCCAACAGATCCTACAATGTGAGTCACAGTCTATTTGAATCACAGGATCCTAGAATGTCACACCACAACCTCGGAGGGTTAGAAGTACAGCTCCAACAGTTAGATGTTCGAACTCTGTAGACGCTCTATACATTAGTCAAGGAAGTCTGGCCCTGAGCAGTCCAACACTGCAGCCACCAGCCACGAGAGACTACTTGAAATGTCCTTGGGTCCGAGATAAGAAGTGCTGTNAAAAAAAAAAAAAAAAAAAGGACAGGCTAGAGCTGTGGCCCACGGAAAAGAAATCACAAACTTGGATCCTACATTTATCAACCAGGTGGAATATATAGTCTCCATATAGTCTCCCTCCAGTGTTTTTGTCTGCCTGTATCTTTTTTCACTATTGGTAAAATGGTGACGGCACTAGTCATGATAACCACATAGTAGAACTGTGGGAATAATGTGGGCTTTGCAGTCAAGCATGTGTGAGTTCAGATCTGCCTCTGCCATGTATTAGTTGAGCAACATTAGTCAAGCTATTAATACATTGATTCAATTAAGCTTTAGTTTCCTCTCCTGTGAAGTACAAATTTAATACTTATTCTTCAGCATTATTGAGAGTCTTGAATGAGATTTTTAAAATGTGCCTGTATTCCTGATAAATGCTGGATGTTGTTATTATTATTATTATTTTTTTTTTTTTGAGACGGAGTCTCGCTCTGTCGCCCAGGCTGGAGTGCAGTGGCGCGATCTCGGCTCACTGCAAGCTCCGCCTCCTGGGTTCACGCCATTCTCCTGCCTCAGCCTCCCGAGTAGCTGGGACTACAGGCGCCTGCCACCAAGCCCAGCTAATTTTTGTATTTTTTTAGTAGAGATGGGGTTTCACCATGTTAGCCAGGATGGTCTCGATCTCCTGACCTCGTGATCCACCTGTCTCGGCCTCCCAAAGTTCTGGGATTACAGGCGTGAGCCACCATGCCCGGTCTGTTGTTATTATTATTATCTAGCAGAATGCCCATTCCACAGAGGCAGGAATTTTTGTTTGTATTGCACTTTGATGTATTCTTAACAATTAGAACAATGTCTGTCAAGGAAGAAGTGCTCAACAAATATTTGTCAATTGTTGGATGAATTATTATTACTAAGACCTCTTGCAGCTCTTTTATGAAGTTATGAACCTACACAAAAGGAACTTAGCAAAATGCCTTAAAGAAAGGGATGTTCTTTGTGTTGATACTGGACACCCTTGTCTTCTCTAAAGAGTACATTTACCCTCCTTTTTCCTAGATATTATTACTCTCAGAAACCAGTACCCAAGAAACATACAACACTTAGCTATTTCAGTCTTGTCTTCCTTACCAGACTATAACTTCTCAGAAGCCAGGGAATATTTTTTCTTTCCTTTTTTACTTTTGTATATCCTCATGCTACTTAGTGTGTACTACATTATGTATGTTGGCTGAGCACGGTGGCTCACACCTGTAATCCCAGCACTTTGGGAGGCCGAGGTGGATGGATCACGAGGTCAGAAGTTCGACACCAGCCTGGCCAATGTGGTGAAACCTTGTCTCTACTAAAAATACAAAAATTAGCTGGGCATGGTGGCAGGCACCTGTAATCCCAGATACTTGGGAGGCTGAGGCAGGAGAATCGCTTGAACCCAGGAGACAGAGGTTGCAGTGAGCTGAGATCACACCATTGCACTCTAGCCTGGGTGACAGAGTAAGACTCCGTCTCAACAAACAAACAAACAAACAAACAAACAAACAAAACCAACTAACTACATGTCAGGAACTGTTTCAAAAGCTTTACCTACATGACCTAACTTCATCCTCACAATATCTCTGAGACATCAGTATTCTCATTATTCCCATAGGACAGAGGAAGAAACAGGAATATAGAGGTTAAGGAAGAGCTGTAAATAGTACAGTTGACATTCAAACGTGGGTAATCTGACTCTAAGGCCTTGTACTCCTATAAAAAGTGGTAATAATTAAGAAAATAAGGCCAGAAGCGGTGACCCCCACCTGTAATTCCAACACTTTGGGAGGTCAAGGTGGGTGGATCACCTGAGGTCAGGAGTTCAATATCAGCCTGGCCAACATGGTAAAACCCTGTCTCTACTAAAAATACAAAAATTAGCCACGCATGGTTGTGGGCACCTGTAATCCCAGCTACTCAGGAGGCTGAGGCAGGAGAATCACTTGAACCTGGGAGGCAGAGGTTGCGGTGAGCCAAGATTGTGCCACTGCACCCCAGCCTGGGCAGTAGAGTGAGGCTCTGTCTCAAAAAAATAAAATAACTTAAAGACAGAGATAAGTTTTTCTTCTACTTTGATGTTCTTTGACTCAAAAAATATTATCTCTTCTTTCCTAACCCTTTACAGTCATAATATGAGGAAGTAGGTTTCCCATTTTTCTGAACAGGAGTTTGAGATACCTGCATCACTCTCACAAAATCATATACTACTGGAAATCTCTCTCTCTGTCTGTCTCTCTCTCTCTGAGACAAGGCCTGGATGAGTCTGGGCTCAAGTGATCCTCCCACCTCAGCCTCCCAAGTAGCTGGCATGCGCCACCACATTCGGTTAATTTTTGTATTTTTTGTAGACATGGGGTTTCATCATGTTGCCTAGACTGGTCTCTAACTCCTGGCCTCAAGCAATCCTCCCACCTTGGCCCCCCGAAGTGCTGGGATTACAGGCGTGAGCCACCACGCCCAGTCGAAAATGCCATCTCTTTAGCATTCTAAAAATCTCTTGGCTGGGCGTGGTGGCTCACACCTGTAATCCCAGCACTTTGGGAGGCCGAGGCAGGCGGATCACGAGGTCAGGAGATCAAGACTATCTTGGCTAACACGGTGAAACCTCGTCTTTACTAAAAAATACAAAAAACTAGCTGGGCCCGGTGGTGGGCACCTGTAGTCCCAGCTACTCCGAAGGCTGAGGTCGGAGAGTGGCGTGAATCTGGGAGGCGGAGTTTGCAGTGAGCCGAGATAGCGCCACTGCACTCCAGCCTGGGCCACGGACAAGACTCCATCTCAAAAAAAACAAAAAACAAAAAACAGGCCGGCGCGGTGGCTCAAACCTGCAATCCCAGCACTTTGGGAGGCTGAGACGGGTGGATCACGAGGTCAGGAGATCGAGACCATCCTGGCTAACACGGTGAAACCCCGTCTCTACTAAAAAAATACAAAAAAAATAGCCGGGCGATGTGGCAGGCGCCTGTAGTCCCAGTTACTCTGGAGGCTGAGGCAGGAGAATGGTGTAAACCCGGGAGGCGGAGCTTGCAGTGAGCTGAGATCCGGCCACTGCACTCCAGCCCGGGCTACAGAGCGAGACTCCGTCTCAAAAAAAAAAAAAGTCTCTTAGACCGGGTGCACTGACTCACGCCTATAATCCTAGTACTTTGGGAGGCCGAGGTGGGCGGATCACTTGAGGTCAGGAGTTCAAGACCAGCCTGGCTAACATGGTAAAACCCCATCTCTATAAAAATACAAAAATTAGCCAGGCGTGGTAGCACATGCCTGTAATCCCAGTTACTCGGGAGGCTGAGGCAGGAGAATTGCTGGAACCTGGGAGGCGGACTTGCCGTGAGCAGACATCGCACCACTGCACTCCAGCCTGGGCAACACAAGACTCCGTCTCAAAAAAATAAAGTCTCCATTCATCTGAAGTGTGTCGGTGTTACCAGAGCGGGAACTGGCATTGAGGAAAATCAGGTTTTCTGGGAAAGACTTGGAGGTGGGAACTCAAGAAGGTATTCTCAAAACTGTGAGCTGGGAACCAAGACAGCGTGACTCAATTCAGCACCGTGGACAGAGCTACCGAAGCCCTCAGGACCCTGGACAGAGAAGCAGGCCGCGCAATCCCGGGTAACCGAATTCGCATCACTTGAGAACCCACCAAGCGAAACCAGAGCGTTCAACTCCCCTTTCCCTCCCTTTTCTTCTCCCAGACCTCAGCCACCTGCTCCTGAGTCTTAGGAACAGAGGTACAGGGAGCGAATATATTTTAAGGGCGCTACTAACAGCGGGAGATAAGACTTTTGGGAGGGGAGGATTATGTAAATAAAAATGGCTTTGGCTGATGTACTAGGAGAACTCTTGAAAATTCTAATTAGAGTCCTCAGTTGGGAGTGGGGCACTGCTAATAACATTTGTTAACAATATGTATTTTTTTAGGCGGAGTAGCAAAGGGCCACAGTTGTCCTTTTTATCCCACGAAGTCCCACCTCCCATTCCTCATGCTCAAGTTTTCGTTTCTTGGAGAGCACCCCGTAGGAGACAATTTCTGCAGTCTCTTGCTTTCCTTCCCATCTTCCCCTTCCCTACCCCCACTCATCCGGTCTCTCTGAAATACACATGTGCCCACATCCGCACGTGCACACACACACACACACACAAACACACACACACAGAGCCACAGCGTGAGAAGCCCAAAAGGTTCTGCACACTAGGTGGAGAAGATTGAATTCAGAGCAAGCGGATGCCCCCGAAAGCAGGCTCTGTCCCTTTAAATGGGTTGTAGTGGTGGGGGAGGGGAACTGGCCGGAGCTGGCATTGTCCAGTTTGAACTGAGCACCGGAAGTGAAGGGGCAGGGCCAGGGCCGAGCACTGAGCCCCGGGCCATTGTCCATCTCCGACCAGGGCAGTAGCCACCCCCACTAGCCAGCCCTCTTTATCTCCTAGAAGGGGAGGCTACCTCTTCAAATGAGTCGGCCCCCCAGTCCAGTTCCTCCACTAACCCCACTATGGGAATGGGAGCGCATGAGGAGGGCCTGGGAATCTAAGAGTGTGAGGAGTACAGAGGAAGTACCTTTACCCACCAGCCCACCCAGTCCCTCTCTCAGCAGTGGATGGGGATGGGGTGGGGGTCGGACAAGAAGGCAGCTGGCGGAGAAACAGCTTCAAGACTCTTTGGGTTCCTTCTGCTCTTCAGGGAGCTTACCTGGGGCTAACTTTAGACACACAGGTTTAGAGGGAGGAAAGAAGGAAGAATTATTTACAACGAATCAATTAAGAGCACTTTCTTTTTTCTAACTGGGGGAGGCCCAGAAAAACTGTATCAGAAACTCTGGGAGGCAGACATTCAGATGTAGTCAGAGGCAGACAGACTTTGGAAGGCAGCGCTTTGGTCAGGACAGACCAGGCCTGTGTGTCCCCAGCCTCTCCCCTGCTCCCCCATCCCGGGCTTCCTAGTGTCCAGAACTCCAGGTCTATCTAAGCACACGGGGGTGGGGGGTGAGAGCGGGTCAGCGCCAAGCAGCCGGGTCAGCTCAGAGGCCTGAGGGGAAGAGAGGGGAGGGGCGCTCAAGAGCTGGGGAGGGGAGGGCCCATTCATTTCTCCCTTGACAGGTGGTTTGTGTTTCTGATTGGCCAGCGCCACCAGGCTCACACCTCCCTCCCCCAACTCTCTGGAATGTATAATTATCTGCGCGGGGGGTGGGGTGGTGTGTGTGGGGGAGCAGTCACGTGGTTTTAAAACTACCCCCCAACCAGGTCCCCCACCTGTATCTGCTTTGGGGACCCCTATTGAGTCCAAAATGCAGGATCCCAAATTCCGGGGTACTCAAGCCTTCTAGAGCAGACAGCCCCATCTCCAGATGTGTGTGTGGGGAGGGGGTGTCAAACCTCAAGGTTCTGAGAAGGGACACCCCAGAGGTGTCAGAGACCGGAGCAGTGGGGGAGGGCCGGAGCTGGAGCTGGAGGGAAAGGGAGGGGAAAGGAGAGGGAGGGGAGGGGAGGGGGCTGCCCGCGGGGGGTTGGGTCATTGTCTTTTAGAATTTGGGAGCCTTTGAAAAGCCGTGGGCCCTCCCACCGCTATTGTGCGGGGGAAGATGTAGCAGCCTCTTCTCCGAACCACCCCTTTGCCTTCGGACTTCTCCGGGGCCAGCAGCCGCCCGACCAGGGGCCCGGGGCCACGGGCTCAGCCGACGACCATGGGCTCCGTGTCCAACCAGCAGTTTGCAGGTTCGAGCTCGGGACTTAGCGGGGACACCTTAGGATGCAGGGGCGGCCAGGAGCCACGTAGAAGGAAGGTGGAGAACTGACTCCAAGGCTGCCCAAAGGACCCCAAGACGGTGCGGCCTCCTGCTTCATAGGGCCGTCTCTGGAGCAAGGAACCTTGGTGTTCCAGTGGCGTGCGCGCCAGACTACGTGGGTGGATGGAGGGGAGAGGTTTGTCCCGCCATGAGTCTCCGGGAAACGCACTGTGGGAAGAGGAGCAAAACTTTCGGGGCACCACTGTCCCGGTGTACGCTAGGGGAGCACGGGAGGCGACCGGGATAGGTTTCTTCTCTTCTGTTCCTTGGTAGCTGCCCCCTCCTGACTGTCCACTTGTGGGGTTGGACACTCGGGTCTCCCTGCCTGGAGCCCGAGACGGCCTTCCGATTCCGTGCCCCCCAGCTGAGTGCCCGGCCCTCCCTCTCTCTAGGTGGCTGCGCCAAGGCGGCAGAAGAGGCACCCGAGGAGGCGCCGGAGGACGCGGCCCGGGCGGCTGACGAGCCTCAGCTGCTGCACGGTGCGGGCATCTGTAAGTGGTTCAACGTGCGCATGGGGTTCGGCTTCCTGTCCATGACCGCCCGCGCCGGGGTCGCGCTCGACCCCCCAGTGGACGTCTTTGTGCACCAGGTGAGACTGATTCCGGTAACTTTGTCCAGGGAAGGGCGTCTAGGCGCACAGATCCACGGGTGGGCTCCGGGCTCGCTGTTGAATTGAGGGCCTTCGGGAGCCCTCATTATGCGTCCCTGTCTTTGCTTCGGCACCCTAATTCTGAGTCCCTGTTAACTATCTCGGGGGGAGTAGTTGGAGGCAGCACCAATTATCAGCACCCCCGCCCCCTTCCGGGAACCCCTCCGGCTCACCACGTGTCTATTACCTCTTTCCCCTGGGAAGGGGCAGGGGGCAGGGAGGTGACCCCATGTGGCAGAAACTAAGGTTGTATTGTGCTTGGCGGTGGGGGGAGGGCGAGCAGGCCGGCCAGGGAAGCACATGCCGGGCCCGAGCCGGGCGCCCAGCGCTTCCAACGTCTGAATGGAGCTCAGAAGGCGGGAGAGAGTGAGGGCAACTGGCTACTGGACCCAAGGGGCATAAAGCCAAGAAGTCAGCCTCATCCCCTTTTTAATGCAGATCTCACCTGGCTGATCACTAAAAACTGGGTTTGGCAGATCCCTGAAGGATCCACGTGGGAGCTTGTAAGCTCAGGACTGGGGTCTTTCCTGTCCAGTTCCCGTGAAGAAGGAAAACCCAAGGAGCCCTGGCCTTCCTTACATTCCTGGGCCAGGCTGGGAGGGAAGTGGATAGGTCACAACCCCAAGTTCTCAGTTAAAGCAGGGCAGCACAGTAGGGGGTGAAATTCAGTGTCGCAGGGCAGGGGGTGGAGGGAGGCTGGCCTCTGGACCTATTCTCCGCTTGGCATTTATGGCCCCAGACAGCCATTGATTGCTGTCTCAACATTCCTGGCCTCAAACAAGGAGCCAGAGACTTCAGGTCTCCCTCCTCCCAGGCTTCCCCTTCCTGAATATCCTAGAGGCATTCTGGTGGTCCTGGGCCACCAGCTACCCATAAAGACCATGGAAAGGAAGTTGCTTGCTGCCTGTGGCCCTTCCATCTTTGGAGGTTTGCGGCTGGATCTGGAAAGAAGAAATTGCTAATCCCAGATCGTGTAGGTTGACACCCAGGCCGGGCAGGGAGGGGTTACTTAAGGGAGGTTGGCTTTAGGAGGTGTGGGGGAGGGGAAAGGAGGATGTGGGGATTAAGGGTTGGAGCCTGAGGGATGGCATTCTTGGGGGGAGGGGTGGGGAAGGGAGATGCTGTATGGACTAGTTGGAGGCAGCAGGGACGTCTTTGAGCACAGCCTTCAGTGAGGAACAAACGAGGGGAATAGATGCAGAGAGATGGGGAGCCACCACTTAGTGTTGGGGCCATGGGGTCAGTGGGCTACTTGAACATCTGCCAAGAGGACAGGATACTGAGCTGACCCCTTGCAGCATCCTGATCCCCCCAACCCCCCATTAGACAGCTAGTTTCCCACTGGTGGCTTTTCTCCCTTCTCTGTCTCATTTACATATGTGAATGATAACCCACAGGAAGTAATTGTGGGAGAAAGAAGGGAATTGGCCTCTTTAGATCTATTAAATCACTTTATTACAGGAACCAGCTTTGAATGGCCCTCCTCAGCAGGGTAGCAAGCCTCCCCCACTCTCCCATTTATCTGATCACAAAGAGATTAAAATCTTTCCTGGTCTGGGGACTGGACAGCTCCCCCAACTTTGGGAGGCTGGAATAAAAGAGTCAGACCCAACGTTTTCTCATCTCCCATCCAAAGGCTGCCAGATAGGGAGGGGCTGAGGGGAATGTATCCCCTCATCTTTTGGGTTCCTTGGTGATATACATACCCCAAGGAAGGTGTTTTTTTGTTTGGTTTTGTTTTTTGAGCAAATGGGGACTTGGGCCTAGCAGGCTTCGCCTTAGGATCTAGAGCAATTGGGAAACTATTGGATGGCATAGAGCATGCATTGAGTCTACACTGCTGGGTCAGATGTACTGGCTTGGAAATACTCTGGATTTTAGGCTCTTGGAACATCCAGGAACCCACAGTTGAGTAAGTTGTCAAGAGGGAGCTGAGCTGGAAGAGAACTAAGAATTTGTCTCTCTAATCCCCAGCTCTTCCCATTCTACTCAGAAAGCACAAAGATGGGTGGAGATTCCCTGAACCTTTACCTGGTAGCTCTGATAATGGTAGCATGCCGGCAGGGATTGGGTCAGGGGTCCTCCAACCCCACCTTAGCGGTAAGTTAGATTAGTGATTCCAGTCTTTGCACTTGTTTTTTGTTTTCTGGTTTTTGCCTTTTTTGAGACGGAGTTTGGCTCTTGTTGCCCAGGCTGGTGTGCAATGGCATGATCTCTGCTCAGAGCAACCACCCCTCCCAGGTCAAGCGATTCTCCTGCCTCAGCCTCCCGAGTAGCTGGGATTACAGGCATGTGCCACCATGCCCGGCTAATTTTTTGTATTTTTAGTAGAGACGGGGTTTCTGCATGTTGGTCAGGCTGGTCTTGAACTCCCGACCTCAGGTGATCTGCCCATCTCAGCCTCCAAAAATGCTGGGATTACAGGCGTGAGCTACTGCGCCTGGCTCTTCTGCACTTGTGGTTAGAAATGACTCTCTGGAAATCTAATGGTAAAGGAATTTAGTAAACACAGGATAAATTGTTTACTGGGGGAGGAAAGTGTTCCCGAAGCAGAGAGTAAGAAATCTTTAATAAAACTTCCCATTCTTCGGCTGCTGGGGTTGGGCACCCTGGGGTTAGGGTGGGCTGGTGGGAAGGTAATTGTCCTAAGATAGCATCTACCAGAGGGAGGGCGTCAGGAAGCCCTTTTGCAAGTGAAGAGGAAGGGGGAAAGGCAATTTAAAAACATTTTCTTTTCCCTTCCAAAGTTGGGGTTATTAGGATCCCAATGCCCTGTTAACTAATGTTCTTATGCTCTCTCCCAAATGCTGTAATATCCTCTTCAAGAGTAGATGAGTGGGGGAAAAAGCCCATCCCCTAGCCAAAAACTAAACAAAACAATAACAAAACACAAAGCAAAGAGATTTCTATAACAACTCTTTAGGTACACATCTTTAGATTTAGAAATCTGCCTGTCTCTAGAGTTAGGGAAACAGATAGCAAGCCCTTAAATTAGTTTCTCGATCTCAGCACTATTGACATGTTTTGAGCAGGATAATTTGTTCTGGGGAGTCTGTCCTATGCATTACAGGATGTACTGCAGTATTGCTGGTCTCTACTCACTAGAGGCCAGTTGCATCTCAGGTGTGACAATCAAAAACATCTCCATACATTTTCTTTTCTTTTCTTTTTTTTTTTTTTTTTT
>NW_016817890.1:2437709-2458456 GCF_001698545.2 Rhinopithecus bieti | reverse complement strand
GCCAGTCTTTCTTTATTTGTATTTTTTGGTCGAGACGGGGTTTCACCGTGTTAGCCAGGATGGTCTCGAACTCCTGACCTCGTGATTCGCCCGTCTCGGCCTCCCAAAGTGCTGGGATTACAGGCTTGAGCCACCGCGCCCGGCCTCATCTCCATACATTTTCAAATGTCCCCTTGGAGTCAAAGTCTCATCCCTGCTTGAGAAACATAGCTATACAGGAAAGCTGGAGCAAGAAAGCTAAACTGTCAACTATTCCCCTGAGATTCATCAAGAATTCAAAAATCCTCATTTTCGGCCATTTTAAGAGTTTTGGTGTAACTCATGTTTCCTGTGGTTCAATTTGCAAACTCTCAAGATTTATAAAATTTGGAAAACAGAAAATTCCCTGATTTCCCATAGTTCCTCAGGACCCAGATATGTTTAAATCTCAAATATGTTTAAATTGACTTTCTGGCTAAAATGCTATATTAGAAGACTTGGAGTCAAAAGAAAAGCCCATATTTGACCAAGGGACCAAGTTGGTTTAGGAGAAAAAGTTTTTAATACCTAGACAAACTGCTGAAATTGCCCTGAAGCCACGTGGCCTGCTTTTCTGGAAGCCATGAGTGAGGAGGTGGTAAGAGCAATCTTATTCAGGGTCTAGGTTAGAGCAGCTGGGTTTGCTGGCAGGGTTGTGGGGGCGAGTGGGGAAATATACAAGATCTTTCCTCCTGGTTTGTAACACTGCACCTCTGATTGCTCACCTCGTATCTAGTTATTGATGTACTGCTCTTATACCCTTCTCTATGTAACCCATAGGCTCTTTGCAGGGAGGAACTTAGCTGCCTGGTTAATTTTCTAGTATGCACTCGGTGGGCTGAGGAATGAATAAGAAAGGGGGCATCTTGAGGACCTTGGTGAATCAGAAGTACACTTAGCAGTCTGGGGTCCATGTTGGCAGAGATCTTTCGCTTTCTGGGCTGGCTATATGGCCTGGGCACAATATAGCACTATGAAAGTTTGTGGAGTGAATGTCAGTAGATCACAACTCTGAGCCCAGAGATGTTCCTCTCGTTTTTGTTGATAGAGTGGGAGTCACAGATTTAGTGGTCATCCATGATTTATTTCTCTCCTAATAGGAAAAGGCAGCTTAAAAATAAATTAACTTGATTTTTCAGAAAGTTGGTAGAGAGGTAGGAAGTTTCCTGAACACATTGTGGAATCTTCTGGGGTCCTCTTCTTTCTGAGACATGCTTCTAGACAATGTCTTTTATTTTTATTTTTTGAGATGGAGTCTTGCTCTGTCACCCAGGCTGGAGTGCAGTGGCACTAACTTGGCTCACTGCAACTTCCGACTTTTTGGGTTCAAGCAGTTCTCCTGCCTCAGCCTCCCAAGTAGCTGAGATTAGAGACATACACCACTATGCCCAGCTAATTTTAGTATTTTTAGTAGAGACAGGGTTTCACCATGTTGTCCAGGCTGGTCTCAAACTTCTGACCTCGAGTGATCCACCTGCCTGGGACTTGCAAAGTGCTGAGTGGCATGAGCCACCGTGCCCGGTGATAGTGTAAAGTAAAGGCTGTGACACCGTCCTGAACAAAGCTTCAAATATGGGAAGTTTCTACCCTGTGGTTGTTGACACTGCTGCCTGCCTTACAAGTGGTTTTCAGTAACATTCACCATGGCCATTTAGTTTCTTTAACATTGCTAATCACATTCTACTGGAATTATTGTTTTTTGGAGTAACTGCCCTAGGTAAAACTACCTCTCCACTCTTCCTGCAGGCATGAGTATCAACCACTGGCCACATAGTCAGAGTGGGAGGTCAAAGGAGTTGGGGGAGAATACACAGTTGATAGAGACTTATTTAACATGATCTCAGTGTGGAGGTTTTTTTCTGTTTTGTTTTGTTTTTGAGACGGAATCTCTGTTACCCAGGCTGGAGTGCAGTGGCACAGCCCGGGCTCACTGCAACCTCTGCCTCCCGGGTTCAAGCGATTCTCCTGCCTCAGCTTCCCAAGTAGCTAGGATTACAGGCACCTGCCACCATGCCCGGCTAATTTTTTGTATTTTTAGTAGAGACAAAGTTTCACCATGTTAGCCAGGCTGGTCTCGAACTCCTGACCTCGTGATGATCCGCCCGTCTAGGCTTCCCAAAGTGCTGGGTTTACAGGCGTGAGCCACCGCGACTGGCCCAGCATGGAGTTATTTAATTTAGACAAGACTTGACTTTTCTAAGCAGTAGACTGTAAGAACTGAGTTTCTGGCCTAAAAGTCTAGGAACCTTTCATTCTTATCCCCGATAGAGCAGGTGGTTGGGTGGGGCCAGGGTGGGACGTGGAGGACAAGATGACTGCCCTAAGGAGCTGTGGAGATAAATCTACCTGAACACTTGTTCACAGCCCAGACCAGGTAGCTAGCTACTCAGTACCTCCTGACATAGGCGCCCTGGGGCTTACCTTTGGCCAGACAGGCTGAGCAGCGCCATCTGGTGGAGAACTCCAGGCAGGCACTACAGGGCCTGGCTGTGGCTGAGCAGAGGGGATCAGAGGGATTGGCTGCCTGAAGCCTTAGGTTCCAGACACCCCTTTCACCACCCTCCTTGACACACACACACCATCAAATAACTGCTTCTGGGAGAACCGGTTGGTTTCCTACTTACCATATCTTACCTCCAGGAATGAAGCAAGATAGGGATGTGACACCACAGGACTGAGTCACTATAATTACTTTCATCAGATGCGTTTTTAAACGTAGCTACTAGAAAGTTTTCAATTATATATGTGACTTGCATCATATTGAATTGCATTGGCGAGAGTTAGGCCGCTGCATTCAGCTCAGCTCTTGCCTCTTACTGCAGCTTTAACCAAGGTGCTTATTAACCCCTCTGACTCCATGTCCTCATGTTGTAACATGAGGGTCTTCATAACACCCCACTGCACCAGTTTGATACAAGGGTTAAGTGAGTTGCAACATGTAAAGTGGTTAGAATGCCACTTAGCCTACAGTAAGCATCAATTAGTAACAGTTATTTTGCATAGTACATAGACATTCAACAAATGCTTGTGTAAGCTAGGAACCGAGAACTGAGGTTGAGACGTGCACTATGTAATCTTCGGCTGGAAGGGCCCTGGAAGAAGAGCTGGAATAGCCTCTTGCAGAAGAGCCAAGAACCCCAGCTTTAATCTGCACAACTGTAGCAGTTGTGCTACAACTGCTGAAATTCTGTTGCCACTTATGTAGAAAGAGGGACACTTAGGTTCCTGTGTGGTTTTTTTTTTCTTTTTCTTTTTTTTTGTTCATACTTTTTTTTCTTTTATAATGTTTTGTTTTGTTTTTAACTCCACATTTCCTAAGTAAACCCTAAGGCTCATTCTATCTCTAAACTTGTAAAGGCATACATTGATGCTGAGATGAGGTACTTGGTGTGGGCTGTATAGGGTAAGGCAGGCAATTACTGAGGTATTAAGAAGGGATCAGAAGGCCTAAGTACTTTAACTGGAGAGCTTCCTTCCCTGCCATCAAAAAAAGAAAAAAATACTTTCTGTTGTCTGATGCCACATTCCCCAACACAGTAGGCCCATGTAGGCTCCCCACTGTCCTAACTTGAAGAAATTGGGAAAGGATGATGTGAGTTATGCCTCCTCTCCACCTCCCCTTTAAAACAATTTATCTGAATCAATAATTGAGGATTGGACTGAAGAGACCCAAGGGGAGGTGGTCCTGTTTGGTTCTATCCATGAAGTGGGCAGTGGGCAAGCCAGAGAAGGGAAGATGGCTGCTGATGGTGACTTTGGCAAGACTGCTTGGGGAAGGAAGGATTTTCTACATCTAGTTCTCTTACTGTGACCATAACCCCAACTTGGAGAGGAAGGAAGAAACTGTTGAATGTGGGGAGGAGGGAGAGGGGGATGCAAGAGGGATCTGCGCCTTGGAACTCCAGGAATCTGACCACCAGAACCAGCCAGTGTCAACTCTTTGTTTCCTGGGGCTGGGCTCTATTGGGGGAGCTCAGGCCATGCCCCTCCCCCAAAAGTCTTTTCTTTTGGAGGGGATGGGGAAAGGGGCAGGGCCCTGCTTTGTGTGTGGTTGGGGTGGAATGGGGTGGTACAAGAATTTCAGGCGCTTTTCAGATGCAGGCCCTGGGAGGCTGGCTCTGTGGGGCTGCACGCTGATTACCTATCTGATAAGAGAGGAATTCAAACTATGTGTTTTAGAAAGGGGCGGGGGAGGAGGGCAGGGAGCCAACCCTGGAGACCACCGGTTTAAATCTTGGCCAGCCGGTTACACTGAGATGCCTGCAGGGGTGGGGGTTCACTCTGTAAAAGTCTTAGACCTCAGATCCTCCAGTGATGCAGTGAGTGACCTGAGAGGACTAGTCAATTTCTTGTTGCATGTCCCCATTTATATGATCCTTTTAAAATAAGCCTATGAGGTGTCCATAGAGGAAGGTGTTACTCTCCAGTAAACTGGGGCTCAGAGAGGGGATATTCTTCTGAGTTTCTACAGCTAGTTAGGATAAAACCAGATGCCTGGCACTTAGTTCTCTCTGTTAACCCACCCCATCCAGTCTGAAGAGGTTGATAATTGCCACTCCCTGAGGATTTATGTGTGGCAGGCGAAGTGCTAACTACTTTTCATGCATAAAACCTCACAGCACTACCATAAAATTAGTATTTACTCCATTTTATAGATGATTAAAGAAAGGAGGGAACAGGCCCTCAGACTCAATCAACCCTTGTTCTTAACCATTTACCTCCTGAATCACAGCTAGAACTAAGAGTGTCCCAGCCTAAGACAAGCTGGGCAAGTGAGTGAAGCTGGAATTGCCTGGGTCCAGAAGGCTCTTGGTCTGGCTCCTCTAAGACCTCCCAACTCACCCACTAATTGCATCTCTTGTCCCACCTAGCTCAATAAAAAATAAGTCAAATCTAATATAATTTTTATTTTTTGAGATGGATTTTTGCTCTGTCACCCAGGCAGGAGTGCAGTGGCGCGATCTCAGCTCACTGCAACCTCTGCCTCCCGGATTCAAGCGATCCTTCTACCTCAGCCTCCCAAGTAGCTGGTACCACAGGCACATATCACCATGTTCAGCTAATTTTTGTATTATTTTGTAGAGAACAGGGTTTTGCCATGTTGCCCAGGCTGGTCTCCAACTCCTGAGCCTCAAGCTCAGGATCCACCTGCCTCAGCCATCCACATTGCTGGGATTACAGTTGTGAGCCACCATGCTCAACCTTACAAATTTAACTTTAAAGTCAGGGTGGTTACTGTGCAACAGCAAGAGAGATATTGCACCCGGCCCGCAATATCATCTTACAACAAAAATTTGGCCAGGCACGGTGGCTATGCCTGTAATCCCAGCACTTTGGGAAGCCGAGGTGGGCGGATCATGAGGTCAGGAGTTTGAGACCAGCCTGGCCAATAAGGTGAAACCCCGTCTCTACTAGAAATACAAAAATTAGCAGGGTGTGGTGGCGTGTGCCTGTAGTTCTATCTGCTCCAGAGGCTGAGGCAGAAGAATCGCTTAAACCCAGGATGTGGAGGTTGCAGTGAGCTGAGATCACGTCACTGCACTTCAGCCTGGGCGACAGAGCGAGACTCTGTCTCAAAAGAAAAAAAAAAAATGAAGTGATGAGGAATCTGTAGTTCCCATCTTGATGAAGAGCATGCTTCATCTAAGTTCCAGTTTGGAATATTCCCGCCCCACCCCCCCCAAGTCACCAGCATAAAATACTAATGCTACTTACTCATGTTCCCTTGAGCCAGGACTAGGTAGGTGCACAGCGATCCCTTTTGCTTCTCCATTTTCTATGACGACTACTCCTTGTTGACATATTTGACACTGTTGTTTTACTAAAATAGATGAAGCTGTAATGAAGTCTATTCCGGGTAGGGTCTGAGATGCTATCACTTCCACTAATGTCAAGTTGGTGGTGCAGTAAGTGGCATGATAGAATGAGCTCTGAGCTTTAAATCAGGAAGTCTGGGTCATCTGACTCTGGCTTTGCTACAGAACTAGCTGTATGAATAACTACTTTTTTTTTTTTTTTTTTTTCTTGGTGGCTGCTGGCTGTTTGCTAACTGCTTTATAAATATCAGTGTCCTTAAATTTTGGTACAAATATGCAGTGTTCTAATGGGATTATTCCATACATATTGTTCTAAATCTTGCTTTGTGTTTTTTCTTTAACAATACTGTGGTTATCTTTCTCAGCTGAATGATTAAAATCTGCCTCCTGGTTCATTAATTCTTTCAAAAATGTGCTAGGCATTATTTCAGGTACCAAAATGTGGCTGTGAACAAACCACATGTTGTTTTTAATGGCTGCATGGTATTCATTATTATAGATGTACCATATTTATTCAACCGGTACATTTAACAAGGTAAAAAGCCTATATGAGGAAAAAACTCAAATTATATTAAAGGAAAAAATGAAAAAACATACCACAATCTTGGATTGGAAGATTCAGTGATTCTAAAGGCTATGGGAAAATATAAATTGCCAAGAATACCAGGTATTACCATTTAAATTGGATATCGTCAGCAGCGTAGCAACTACAAATAAACCGGTAGGTTATTTCCAATTTTTTTAAACCAGTAATGAGATACTGAATATATGTGTCATGCTAAGACTTCCTACTGATATCTACTTATATTATGTTGTATAATTCTTTTTTCTTAGTGATTTATGGTATATTTTTGTAGTTTTACCAGTCTGATTATCTGTCTTAACTTTTCAGTATTTTTCTTAACAATGAGGTGTTTAAATCCTCTGAAATGTATTTTGCATGTGTATCATACAAGGTGTAGGAATATGGCTTCCTTTCCAAATGGATTATTAATTTTTATAGCAGCATTTATTGAATTATTTTGCTTGCTTATTGATTTCTCCATGTATTCTCAGATCTCTCTGTGATTTTCCATTTTAATCCTCTGATCCATCTGCTTGGGTTATACTGTCTTTTGGTAACATTATTTTGATATAATTTCAAACTTTAAAAAGGCTGCAAGAACAATACCCAATGCTCCCACATAACCTTTACCCAGATTCATCAACTCTTAACATTTTCCCCCTTTGCTTTATCATTCTTTATCTTGGTACAGATAGTTTTATTTTATTTTTTAAAACCGTAAGTTGGAGACAGTAAGCACTTTTATCTCTAAATATTTCAGTGCGTATTTCCCAAGAATGGGAATAGTGATCTTTTTTTTTGAGACAGGGTCTCACTCTGTCACCCAGCCTGGAGCACAGTCATGCCATCTCTTTTCACTGCAACCTACACCTCCAGGGCTCAAGAGATCCTCCCACCTCAGCCTCCCCAGTAGCTGGGACTACAGGCATGCACCACTATGCCTGGCCCATTTTTGTATTATTTTGGGAATAGTGATCTTTTTTTTTGAGACAGGGTCTCACTCTGTCACCCAGCCTGGAGCACAGTCATGCCATCTCTTTTCACTGCAACCTACACCTCCAGGGCTCAAGAGATCCTCCCACCTCAGCCTCCCCAGTAGCTGGGACTACAGGCGTGCACCACTATGCCTGGCCCATTTTTGTATTATTTTGTAGAGACAGGTTTTTGCCATATTGCCCAAGCTGGTCTCGAATTACTGGGCTCAAGCAATTCACCCATCTTGGCCTCCCAATGTGCTGGGGATTACAGCATCAGCCACTTGCCTGACTGAGAATATCAATCTACATCATTTATTATTTATTTATTATTTGAGACGTTAGTCTCCCTCCTGCTGCCGCCCAGCTGGATGCAGTGGCGCCGATCTCAGCCACGCAAGCTCCGCCTCCCGGTTTATGCCATGTCTCGCGCCAGCCCATCCCGAGTAACTGTACCTGCAGGCCCGCCACCTCGCCGCTAGTTTTTTGTATTTTTAATTAAGACGCGGAGTTCACCGGGTAGCCAGGATGGTCCGATCTCTGACTTCGTGCCGCCCGTCCGCCTCCAAATGCTGGAATACAGGCTTGAGTCCACCGCGCCCCGGCTATTTATTTTTTCTTTTCTTTTTTTTTTTTGGAGACGGAGGCTCGCTCTGCCGCCCAGGCTGGAGGGCAGTGGCTGGATCTCAGCGCACTGCAAGCTCCACCTCCCCGGTTCACGCCATTCTCCTGCCTCAGCCTCCCAAGTAGCTGGGACTACAGGCGCCTGCCACGTCGCCCGGCTACTTTTTTTTGTATTTTTTAGAAGAGACGGGGTTTCACTGTGTTAGCCAGGATGGTCTCGATCTCCTGACCTCGTGATCCGCCCGTCTTGGCCTCCCAAAGTCCTGGGATTACAGGCTTGAGCCACCGCGCCCGGCGACATCATTTCAGTACACTAATCATAATCAGGAAATTAAACACTGATACATTTATCTATATGCCATATGCAAATTTTGTCAATTGTCCTATTTTTTTTTCTGTTTCAAGATTCCATCTGGAATCTTGGATTGCATTGAACTGTTCAGTTCTTCAGGCTTTGTCTTTTTATGACCTTGACATTTTTGAAGTCCTGTTTTATAGGAATGTCCCTCAGTTTGAGTTTGTCTGATGTTCCCTCAAGGTTAGATTCAGGATGTGCATTTTTAAAGTCGTAAGTCCTTAGTGCATCATATCAGGAGATATGTGTGTCCCATTGTAGGCAAAGCAAAACGCAAAGAACTTGACTAGGGTATTATCTGCCAGTTTTCTCCACTGTAAATTTGCTGTTTTTCGCTTTGTAGTTGCTACGCTGCTGATGATATCCAATTTAAATTGTAATAACTGGTATTCTTGGCAATTTATATTTTCTCATAGCCTTTAGAATCACTGAATCTTCCAATCCAAGATCGTGGTATGTTTTTTCATTTTTTCCGTTAATATAATTTGAGTTTTTTCCTCATATAGGCTTTTTACCTTGTTAAATGTATTCTGAGGGTTTTGGTGTTTTTGTTTGTTTCTGAGACAGGGTCTCACTCTGTTGCCCAGGCTGGAATGCAGTAGCATAATCTCGGCTCACTCCACCCCATGGGCTCAAGCAATGCTCCCATCTCTGCTGGGATTACAGGGGTGAGCCAGACAGCGTCTTGCTCTGTCACCCAGGCTGGAGTGCAGCGGTGCCATCTCTGCAACTTCTGCCTCCCGGGTTCAAATGATTGCCTCAGCTTCTTGAGTAGCTGAGATTACAGGTCTGTGTACCATGCCCAGCTAATTTTTGTATTTTTTGTAGAGATAGCATTTTGCCACTTAGGCCAGGCTGGTGTTGAATTCCTGGATTCATGTGATCTGCTCACCTCTGCCTCCCCCAAGTGCTGGGATAACAGACAGGCATGAGTCATGGTGATGCCTGGCCTATTCTGTTTATTTATGTTTGTTTGTTTAACATGTTTTGCAGCTATTATTATGATTTCTTTTTTTTTTTTTTTTTTTTTTTTTGACAAAGTTTCATTCTTGTTGCCCGGGCTAGAGTGCAATGGCACAATCTCGGCTCACTGCAACCCCCTCCTCCCAGGTTCAAGTGATTCTCCTACCTCAGCCTCCCAAGTAGCTGGGATTACAGGTGCCCACCACCACGCCTGGCTAATTTTGTATTTTTAGTAGTAGAGACAGGGTTTCTCCATGTTGGTTAGGCTGGTCTCAAACTCTTGATCTTAGGTGATCCGCCTGCCTCGGCCTCCCAAAGTGCTGGGATTACCAGGCATGAGCCATCACGCCTGGCCCATTATTATTGTTTCTTAAATCATTGAGCATCTTGAGGTTGTTTTTTTTTTTTTCTAAATAAGGCATATAATATTGCTTTGCTATAAAAATACCACTTGATTTTGTATTTTTTCCAGTATTCTATTTATTTGGTCTTTTGATGATGGTATAAATACTAAGTGAGGCATTATGTGAAAAATGAATGTTTCAGTACTTCATAGCGTGACACTTTATTTTATTTATTTATTTTTTTGAGATTGAGTCTTGCTCTGTCGACCAGACTAGAGTACAGTGGTGTGATCTTGGCTAACTGCAACCTCCACCTCCAGGGTTCAAGCAATTCTCCTGCCTCAGCCTCCCAAGTAGCTGGGATTACAGGCACCTGCCACCACACCCGACTAATTTTTGTATTTTTAATAGAGACACAGTTTCACATGTTGGCCAGGCTAGTCTTGAACTCCTGACCTCGTGATCCACCTGCTTCAGCCTCCCAAAGTGCTGGGATTACAGGCGTAAGCCACTGCATGCAGCTGAGCCACCATGCCCAGCTATTTTTATTGTATTTTATTTATTTATTGATTTTTGAGACGAAGTCTTGCTGTGTTGCCCAGGCTGGAGTGCAAAGGTGCCATCTCGGCTCACTGCAACCTCTATAGCTTGACACTTTAAATTTCATAATTTTGTATTTGTTGATTTCTTCCAAATGCTTATATTTAGAAATTTTTCTGTCTTTGTTTGTTTTGTTTTTTAAGACAAAGTCTCACTCTTGTCCAGGCTGGAGTGCAATAGCATGATCTTGGCTCACTGCAACCTCTGCTTCCTGGGTTCAAGCAATTCTCCTGCCTCAGCCTCCCAAGTAGCTGGGATTACAGGTGCCTACCACCACACCTGGCTAATTTTTTTTTATTTTTAGTAGAGACGGTGTTTCACCATGTTGGCCAAGCTGGTCTCGAACTCCTGACCAAAGGGGATCCACCCATCTCGGCCTCGTAAAGTGCTGGGATTATAGGTGTGAGCCACCGTGCCCGGCCCTCTGTTCTATTTTATTAAGAACTTTAAATTCTTAATTTAATAGCTATAAAATATCATGGCATCTGCTTATATAATTATGATTTTTGTTAACATACTGGTAGACTTTTGTTGTTCGTAATTGTAGTGACTCTTTGAGTCAGTTTCCTTACCAGTAAAATAGGAGTACCATCACATTTGATTCCTACCCTACAGGAATAAATGCTCCTGGTCTTTTGGTATAATAATGGAAACTAATGTTATTTCCCTTCACCAGAGTAAACTGCACATGGAGGGTTTCCGGAGCTTGAAGGAGGGTGAGGCAGTGGAGTTCACCTTTAAGAAGTCAGCCAAGGGTCTGGAATCCATCCGTGTCACCGGACCTGGTGGGGTGTTCTGTATTGGGAGTGAGAGGAGGCCAAAAGGGAAGAACATGCAGAAGCGCAGATCAAAAGGAGACAGGTATGGACTGGAAGGCAGCTTATAGGTTGCTGGGGCATCCCCAGTCTCCCAATCCTGTCACTTTTGGGTCACACAGCAAAACACGAAGGGAAGCCTGTGGTCCCTGGCAGCATCTGGAAGGCTGAGCGCCCGCAATAGGTGTGGGCAAGGGCAGTAGGTGAGGAGGGCACTGGGGGTGACTTAGTGCTTCTACTTGGGACAAGTAAGTTTGCTCTGTGGGCTCTAGCCTCAATTGTTAAGTGAGGGCAGTGATACTAACATCCTAGGATGGTTTTAGAATTAAAGGAGATCACGGATTTGCAAATGATGGGACAAGATAGTATTATCTATATCTGTTGCTGCTTTACCAGGTCTGCAAATGGCGGGTTTCCTTAATCTTGCTTAGTCTTAAAGCCCCTTAGCTCTGAACAGATACTATAATTTGGCTTCTTTAATTTCTCTTATATTAAGGGTATGGAAGAATCTCTCCTAGCCTCCAAGTTGCAGTTCCTAGTTGGGGTCAGTAACTTCTATTTCTGGTGTCTTGGTATTTTCAAGTTGACATGAATCTGAAGAGATCACCTAGACAATTAGACGTGGAAAGGACTTAAGAGATCATTTAGTAATAGTTCTCCTTTTGTAAGTGGGAAGTTTGGTCTCTGGGAAGTAAGTGACAAACCTGTACCACAGCCCAGGTGTCCTCATTCATGGGAATCATCTGGCCTCTTCTTGCTCCTTTCTCTTACTTTTACCATCTTGCTTTGTACTAGGTGCTACAACTGTGGAGGTCTAGACCATCATGCCAAGGAATGCAAGCTGCCACCCCAGCCCAAGAAGTGCCACTTCTGCCAGAGCATCAGCCATATGGTAGCCTCATGTCCGCTGAAGGCCCAGCAGGGCCCTGGTGCACAGGGAAAGCCAACTTGCTTTCGGGAGGAAGAAGAAGAAATCCACAGCCCTGCCCTGCTCCCGGAGGCGCAGAATTGAGCCACAATGGGTGGGGGCTATTCTTTTGCTATCAGGAAGTTTTGAGGAGCAGGCAGAGTGGAGAAAGTGGGAATAGGGTGCATTGGGGCTAGTTGGCACTGCCATGTATCTCAGGCTGGGGTTCACACCATCACTCTTTCTTTCCTCTAGGTGGGGGGAAAGGGTGAGTCAAAGGAACTCCAACCATGCTCTGTCCAAATGCAAGTGAGGGTTCTGGGGGCAACCAGGATGGGGGAATTACCCTGCAACCTGCATACTTTATCTGAGGCTCCATTCCCAGAATTTCCAGCTTTTGAAAGTGGCCTGGATAGGGAAGTTGTTTTCCTTTTAAAGAAGGATATACAATAATTCCCATGCCAGAGTGAAATGATTAAGACCAGATTCATGGAGCCAAGCCACTACATTCTGTGGAAGGGAATCTCTCAGGAGTAAGCAGTGTTTTTTTTTTCACATCTTACATCCTCATACCCACTTTTGGGATAGGGTGCTGGCAACTGTCCCAAGCAATGGGTAATGATGATGGCAAAAAGGGTGTTTGGGGGAACAGTTGCAGACCTGCTGCTCCTGTGCTCACTCCCACCCCATTCTGAGCCAATGTGATTTTATTTATTTGCTCCCTTGGATACTGCACCTTGGATCCCACTTTCTCCAGGATGCCAACTGCACTAGCTGTGTGCGAATGACGTATCTTGTGCATTTTAACCTTTTTTTCCTTAATATAAATATTCTGGTTTTGTATTTTTGTATATTTTAATCTAAGGCCCTCATTTCCTGCACTGTGTTCTCAGGTACATGAGCAATCTCAGGGATAAGCCGGCAGCAGCTCCAGGTCTGCGCAGCAGGAATACTTTTTGTTGTTTTTGCCACCATGGAGAGCAACTATTTGGAGTGCACAGCCTATTGAACTACCTCATTTTTGCCAATAAGAGCTGGCTTTTCTGTCATAGTGTCCTCTTGAAACCCCCTCTGTCTTGAAAATGTTTTATGGGAGACTAGGTTTTAACTGGGTTGCCCCATGACTTGATTGCCTCCTACTGGAAGATTGGGAATTAGTCTAAACAGGAAATGGTGGTACAGAGGCTAGGAGAGGCTGGGCCAAGTGAAAGGCCCAGAGAGCAAGCCAAGATTAGGTGAGGGTTGTCTAATCCTAGGGCACAGGACGTGTTTTACATCTCCAGATCCATTCTTCACCAGATAAGGCTAGGCCTACCATGCACCACAGGGTGTGTGTGTTTGTAAAACTGGAGTTGCCAAGGACAAGTTTTAATACCCCTGTACTTAATCCTGTGCTGTCGAGGGATGGATATATGAAGTAAGGTCTAAGATCCTTAACCTTTCAAAATTCTCGGGTTCCAGGGAGACACACAAGTGACGGCTTTGTGGTGCCTGGGGCCTGTGTCCTGCCCTGCTGCAGTAGTGATTAATAGTGTCATGGTAGCTAAAGGAGAAAAAGGGGGTTTCGTTTACATGCTGTGAGATCACCGCAAACCTACCTCACTGTGTTGAAACGGGACAAATGCAATAGAACGCATTGGGTGGTGTGTGTCTGATCCTGGGTTCTTGTCTCCCCTAAACGCTGCCCCCTCTTTAGTTATTGTATTTGTCTGGGCTTTGTAGGACTTCACTAAGTTGATTGCTAGGTGGTCTAGTTTGTGTAAATATAATGTATTGGTCTTTCTCCGTGTTCTTTGGGGGTTTTGTTTACAAACTTCTTTTGTATTGAGAGAAAATAGCCAAAGCATCTTTGACAGAAGGTTCTGCACCAGGCAAAAAGATCTGAAACATTAGTTTGGGGGGGCCCTCTTCTTAAAGTGGGGATCTTGAACCATCCTTTCTTTTGTATTCCCCTTCCCCTATTACCTATTAGACCAGATCTTCTGTCCTAAAAACTTGTCTTCTACCCTGTCCTCTTTTCTGTTCACTCCCAAAAGAAAACTTACACACCCACACTCATACACATTTAACACTCGGAGTGTCTCCACAACTCTTAAACGATGTATGCAAAAATCCTGAAGCTAGGAAAACCCTCCATCCCTTGTTCCCAACCACCTAAGTCAAGACCATTACCAATTCTTTTTTTTTTTTTTTAAGATGGCGTCTCACTCTGTCACCCAGGCTGGAGTGGAGTGGCATGATTGGCTCACTGCAGCCTCTGCCTCTTGGGTTCAGGCAATTCTGCCTCAGCCTCCTGAGTAGCTGGGATTACAGGTGCCCACCACACCCAGCTAATTTTCATATTTTTAGTAGAGACAGGGTTTCACCGTGTTGTCCAAGCTGGTCTGGAACTCCTGACCTCAGGTGATCTGCCCACCTCGGCCTCCCAAAGTGATGGGATTACAGGCATGAGCCACCACGCCGGGCCGACCATTTCTTGATGTATTCATGCCAAACACTGTAGCCCGGGCACAGTGGCTCACGCCTGTAATCTCAGCACGTTGAGAGGCTGAGGCGGGCGGATCACGAGGCCAGGAGTT
Source organism: Rhinopithecus bieti (assembly GCF_001698545.2). Classification (NCBI taxonomy): domain Eukaryota; kingdom Metazoa; phylum Chordata; class Mammalia; order Primates; family Cercopithecidae; genus Rhinopithecus; species Rhinopithecus bieti. The sequence continues at coordinate 2,443,896 of NW_016817890.1, read as the reverse complement.
CAAAACCATCCTGGCCAACACGGTGAAACGCTGTCTCTACTAAAATACAAAAAAATTAGCCGGGGTGTGGTGGTGCATACCTGTAGTCCCAGCTACTCGCAAGGTAGAGGCTGCAGTGAGTCGAGATCGCACCACTGCACTCCAGCCTGGCTAGAGCAAGACTCCGTCTCAAAAAAAAAAAAAACAAAACAAAAAAAAAGACACTGCTGTATTTTGGATGGATCAAACCTACTTAATTTTTAATCCTAAAGTAGAGAGATGCAACTGGGGGCCTTCCATGTAGAAAGTGGGGTTAGGAGGCCAAGAAAGGGAATATGAATGTATATCCAAGTCACTCAGGAACTTTTATGCAGGTGCTAGAAACTTATGTCAAAGTGGCCACAAGATTGTTTAATAGGAGACGAACGAATGTAACTCCATGTTTACTGCTAGAAACCAAAGCTTTGTGTAAAATCCTGAATTTATGGGGAGGGAGGGTAGGAAAGCCTGTACCTGTCTGTCTTTTTCCTGATCCCTTTCCCTCATTCCTGAACTGCAGGAGACTGAGCCCCTTTGGGCTTTGGTGACCCCATCACTGGGGTGTGTTTATTTGATGGCTGATTTTGCTGTACTGGGTACTTCCTTTCCCATTTTGTAATCATTTTTTAACACATGCTGACTCTTCCCTTCTCCTTTCCCTGGGAAAATACAATGAATAAATAAAGACTTATTGGTACTCAAACTGTCATCCCCTTGTCAGATGTTTTTGCCCTTCCCATAACTCCCACTTTCTTGAATTGGGACTCACAAGTCACAGAAGAACCATTACATTTTTCTGTTCAGCCACTTTGTTAGGAATGAATCTTGAAAGTTCAGTCCTCTTAGCACCTCATTACAGTGGATTTTTGTTTCTAGTTAAGGCCTCTTGTCCTTTCCTTGGAAGCTTCCACATTCAAGAGGGGATTAGGGGCTTGGCATGCATAAGAATGGGGTTGCCTGTGCCACTGGCTGGGATGAAAGGATGGGGCCATGGCTTGGGGCATGAGACCCTAATAATACTTTGTCCCCTACTCCTCAAAGTCCTTTACAAATCTTAATTAACCCCTTGCAGCACCCCAAGGAGAGAAATGTGTTGTGGAACTGGGGAAATTGAGGCCAGAGGAGATTCACTGACTAACTATAAATGTAACATTTTCTTTGAGCCAAAGTTTGCTTTTTATGAGCATTGAATTTTTTTTATATATCACAAGTCATCAAGCAAGAACACTGAATTTTAAACATCTATTCCCACTAAGGGAAGGATTTTAAAAAGGAAAAAAAACTTGATTGGAGGCAAACCAAGTATATTAACATAACGTGCAAGGAAACAGGGAAACCAGTTTAAATCCTCAAGCCTGACATTATCAGAGCAAGGGAAAGAAGTTTCATACATCTACTCCAGGGACTTTGTGGCTCCTTAATTGTACCAAAAGTCAAAGCTGACAGTAGAGCAACAAAGCAGCAAACTCCTAGTGGACTTAGTTAAATTGTCTTGCTGCAAAATGAAGTAAGTTGGACTGAAATTTACTCCCCAGGTTGCAAAGCAGGAAGGATGGAAAAGTTCAATACTATTCATTTCTACTCATCTCTAGGGCTTTCTCGGATGATGTTGCTGTGTTAAAATAACCCCTTTCATTAGAAAGAGTGGAAGACATAATCAATTAGAAATTGCCAATAAAAAATCTCTTCCTTGCCTCATTTCTTTAATAATATTGTCGGCCGGGCGCGGTGGCTCATGCCTGTAATCCCAGCACTTTGGGAGGCCGAGGCGGGTGGATCACGAGGTCAGGAGATCGAGACCCTCCTGGCTAACACGGTGAAACCCCGTCTCTACTAAAAATACAAAAAACTAGCCGGGCGAGGTGGCGGGCGCCTGTAGTCCCAGCTACTCGGAGGCTGAGGCAGGAGAATGGCGGGAACCCGGGAGGTGAAGCTTGCAGTGAGCCGAGATCACGCCACTGCACTCCAGCCTGGGCGACAGAGCGAGACGACTCCTCAAAAAAAAAAAATAATAATAATAATAATATTGTAAAGTGAAATGCGACAAAGGTTCTTTGACAATTGTGAATTTTTATTCCACTCAAAACATAATACATCATAGAATTGTATTATGCTTTGCAAGAAATACTGGTTGTGGCTGGGCTAGGTGGCTCATGCCTGTAATTCCAACACTTTGAGAGGCCTAGGCAGGCAGATCATGAGGTCAAGAGATCGAAACCATCCTGGCCAAAATGGTGAAACCCTGTCTCTACTAAAAGTACAAAAATTAGCCAGGCGTGGTGGCACGCGCCTGTAGTCCCAGCTACTCGGGAGGATGAGGCAGGAGAATCGATTGAACCCGGGAGGCGGAGGTTGCAGTGAGTCCCGATCCCGCCATTGTACTCCAGCCTCGGTGACAGAGCCAGACTGCGTCTCAAAATACATAAATAAATAAAAATAATACTGGTTGTATAAGAATCTGTAAAGAATTTTTTTCCTCCTTTTTCAATTTTGAGAGAATTGAACTACGATTTTTTTTTTTTTGAGACGGAGTATCGCTCTGTCGCCCAGGCTGGAGTGCAGTGACGTGATCTTGGCTCACCGCAACCACCGCCTCCAGGATTCAAGCGGTTCTCCTGCCTCAGCCTCCCGAGTAACTGGGACTGCAGGCGCCCGCCACCACGCCTGGCTCATTTTTTGTATTTTTAGTAGCGACGGGGTTTCACGATGTTGGCCAGGCTGGTCTCGAACTCCTAACCTCAGGTGATCCGTTCGCCTCCGCTTCCCAAAGTGCTGGGATTACAGGCGTGGGTCACCGCCTCTGGCCTAGAAGTCATTCTTATGGCAGAGATCTTTCTGGCCTTACCGCTTCTCCTGAGTTCGCTGGGACAGGTCTTGGGAATCCACAAATCCTAAAATATGTGTGCCTTAAATAGGCACAAAATAGATTAATATTCTGCGCGTCTGTAAGATTGGCTGCGGCTAGAAACTTCTTCCCAGACGATTAAATCCACTAAATAAAACACGAAACGTAACGAGATAATTTTTAAGAGTATGTACCAGTGCTCTAATGAAGCCCGGTTCTGCGGCATTCCCAGGTTAGGACGCTGCCTTACCCCATTTCTCAGCAGTCCTAAGCTGCCTTCGAAGGCCGAGAAGCGCCTCGATTCTTGCCCCTGGCTCATTTCACTGGCGCGTTTTCCAGAGGCCTCCCAATCTGTGAGTCTCCCGACCCTTCCGCTCCCCACGCTGGGCTCAACCCCGTCTTCCCCAGCTGGTCCCCCAGCACGTGGCCTGGAGCCCAGCCTCCCGCGCCGCTGGGTCACGTGAGCCTGGCTCTCACCCTGGCCCGCTTCCACACCCCAAGGGACTGAGAACTGCCCTCCCCCTAGCCTGCAGGCGCAGGCGCAGGGCAGGGCCCCCCAACTTGGGTGACGGAGGGGGCGTGTCGCAGCGCCCAAAGATGACGTGTTCTTCTAGCGCCACGTCGTGAGGAAGTGGCGGCCCACTGAAGCTGTGGGGACGCGCCCAGCGGAGCGAATCAGATGCCACTGAACTGAAGGGGTGAACTGGAGAAGAAGAGGGTGACTGGGCGGGGAGCAGCTGCGGGAGAAGCAAAAGGACGACTGAGGGGATAATCAGGAGACCACTGAGGCGTGAAGTACCGGGGGTGCGATAACTGAAGGGGTTAGTAACTGGGAGCGCAGAGTGGGAAACAGCTTGGGGGAAGATGGAGAAGGAAGAAACGGGGAATGATCAAGATGTGGGCACCATGATGTGGCAGGAAGCTGACTTAGATGTTCAGAAGAAGTCAGTGCAGATACTGAGGAAATGGGAATGGAAACAAGTCTGCAAAGCCACGAGAACCGAGGAAAGGCTTTTGCCCTCCAGAGGTCTCATTGCCTTATAAAACTCTGGGTGGTAAAAGATTATAGGCTTAGACCAGTGTCTTTGGATTCTAATGCTGGCTGCTCTCCACAGTCCATCTGATTCCCCAGAAGTCAGTTATAGCTCTTTGCAAACCTTGGTGACTTCTTATTTTCTTTCTTGTTTATCCAAGATTACCTGGCTGGTGTTTGGTTGTTCTGGGGTGATCTTCTAACTGGAAAAGAACTATGTCATGGATCAAGGAAGGAGAGCTGTCACTTTGGGAGCGGTTCTGTGCCAACATCATAAAGGTGAGCAATGGCCCAGAGCACCAGTTGGCCTTCTAGTCAGTTGGATAATCTTATATCAAAACCTGTTATTAAAGTTGAGCAATTCATGATGTTAAGTGGAATTTAGCAAGGAAACCAAAGAGTCTTAGAGTGGTAACTTCCAGGTCTACATTTCTGGTAGACTTTTGTCCTAACTGACATTTTCAGGAAGCCGAGGCCTCTCAATATCATTGGGCCACCTAGACTGCTAAGTATTCCTTATAGAGAACTGAAATTTGTTTCCCTGGAATGTTGATCACTGTTCCTTGTACTGTCCTCTGGATTTAAATAGATTAATCTTTGATATATTCTTTGATCTGGCAGTAGAGCTTGGGGGCTGGGCCTGGTCCCTCAGGCCTGTAATCCCAGCAATTTGGGAGGCCAAGGTGGGCAGACTGTTTGAGCTCAGGAGTTGAGACCAGGCTGGGCAACATGGCAAAACCCTGATTCTACAAAAAAATGCAAAAATTAGCCAGGCTTGGTGGTGTTCACCTGTAGTCCCAGCTACTCAGAAGGCTGAAGTGGGAGAATTTCTTGAGCCCGGTCAAAGCTGCAGTGAGTCATGATTGCACCACTGCACTCCAGCCTGGGTGACAGAATGAGACTGTCTCAAAAAAAAAAAAAAAAAAAAAGTTCAGAACGAGACTCTGTCTCAAAAAAAACAAAAAGAGTTTGGGCTCTAGAGGCAGACAAACATGGCTGAAATTCCTGTTCTTTTTTTTTATTTTGAGACTGGAGTCTCGCTCTGTCACCCAGGCTGGAGTGCAATGGTGCAGTCTTGGCTTACTGCAGCCTTCGTCTCCCAAGTTCAAGCAATTCTCTTGCCTTAGCCTCCCAAGTAGCTGGGGTTACAGGCATGTGCTACCACACATGACTAATTTTTATATTTTTAGTAGAGATGGGATTTTACCATATTGGCCAGGCTGGTCTCGAACTCTTGACCTCAGGTGATCCACCTACCTCAGCCTCTCAAAGTGCTGGGATTATAGGCCTGAGCCACCGCACCTGGTCTGAAAGTCCTGTTCTATCATTTAGTAATTATGTGACTTTAACAACTGTAGAATTGTTATGAGAATTAAATGAGACATTAATATAAAGCAGTTAGCATAATGTCTAGCAGTTCTTTTTTTTTTTTTGAGACGGAGTCTCGCTCTGTCACCCAAGCTGGAGTGCAGTGGCCGGATCTCAGCTCACTGCAAGCTCCGCCACCCGGGTTCACGCCATTCTCCTGCCTCAGCCTCCCGAGTAGCTGGGACTACAGGCGCCCACCACCTCGCCTGGCTAGTTTTATGTATTTTTTAGTAGAGACGGGGTTTCACCGTGTTAGCCAGGATGGTCTCGATCTCCTGACCTTGTGATCCGCCCGCCTCGGCCTCCCAAAGTGCTGGGATTACAGGCTTGAGCCACCGCGCCCGGCCTGAGCCACCGCGCCCGGCCAAGTTCTTAATTATTATTAGGGTTGTCTTTCAGCCATTTGAAGACTGTTGTCTCCCATCTTCCCCAAATCTTCCCTCAACTTTTTCTCTAGGAATCACAGCAATATTATATCTGCCTAAGACAGGTTTGAGATTGGGGCCAGTCAGCTTGGTTTTGTTTTTCAGCCACAGGCGGTCAAGCAGCAGGCAGTAATGAATTCATGAGTCAGTAACCTTTATACAAGCCCCACACATGCTCACAAACAAATGCCGAGTGATCTCAAGCAGTCCAGGAAATGGGAAGTATCTCCTTGGGGAACCACTGCAGTGGTATGTTTGGAAGAACAAGCTGCATAACTTGAATGGATTTTGGGGGATGGAAAGGCTGTATGTGGGAGACAGAAGTAGAAAAAGGAGAAGTGTTGATGAGGAAGCAGTCGGGGAAGAGCCCTCCCAGGTGAGGAAAAATAGGCTAAGGAGTCCATTTGTGTTATGGGAGACAACTCAAAGCTGCTCCAAGCCAGATAAGGGTTTTGTTTTTTGTGATTTCTTTTTTTTTTTTTTTTTTTTTTTTTTTTT
>NW_016817890.1:2424407-2437083 GCF_001698545.2 Rhinopithecus bieti | reverse complement strand
TTTTTTTTTTTTTTTTTTTTTGTATTTTTAGTAGAGTTGAGGTTTCACCATGTTGGCCAGGCTGGTCTTGAACTCCTGGCCTCAAGTGATCTGCGTCCTAAAGTGCTGGGATTGCACCTCAGCGTCCTAAAGTGCTGGGATTACAGGCTTCAGCCACCGTTTCCGGCTCCAAGTAAGTTTTGTTTGGCTCAAAAAAAGTCTTTTTGGTTTGCTTTGAAAAACAATTTTTTTTTTTTTTTTTTGAGACAGAGTCTCACTCTGTCACCCAGGCTGGAGTGCGGTGGCATGATCTCGGCTCACTGCACCCTCTGCCTCCTGGGTTCAAGCAATTCTCCTGCCTCAGCCTCCCGAGTAGCTGGGATTACAGGTGCCCGCCACCACACCCAGCTAATTTTTCTTTATTTTTAGTAGAGACGGTTTCACCATGTTGGCCAGGCTGGTCTTTTTTTTTTTCTTTGAGACGGAGTCTTGCTCTGTCGCCCAGTCTGGAGTGCAGTGGCCAGATCTCAGCTCACTGCAAGCTCCGCCTCCCAGGTTTACGCCATTCTCCTGCCTCAGCCTCCGGAGTAGCTGGGACTACAGGCGCCCGCCACCTCGCCCGGCTAGTTTTTTTTTTGTATTTTAGTAGACACGGGGTTTCACCGTGTTAGCCAGGATGGTCTCGATCTCCTGACCTCGTGATCCGCCCGTCTCAGCCTCCCAAAGTGCTGGGATTACAGGCTTGAGCCACCGCGCCCGGCCTGCCAGGCTGGTCTTAAACTCCTGACCTTGTGATCCACCTGCCTCGGCTGCCCAAAGTTCTGGGATTATAGGCGTGAGCCACTGCGCCCGGCCGAAAAGCAAAATTGTTATAAAAGTCCTGATGTTTGGTTTTCTTGCAAGATCAACAGATCCAGCAATACTGCACCCCAGTTCCTGTGTGTCAGCAGTTGGCTAGAGGTCAGGAATTAGTGCCCTTTTTTTTTCTTTTTTTTGAGACAGAGTCTAACTCTGTCACCCAGGCTGGAGTGCAGTGGCGCCATCTCGGCTCACTGCAACCTCTGCCTCCCAGGTTCAAGCCATTCTCCCGCTTCAGCCTCCTGAGTAGCTGGGATTACAGGCTCCCACCACCATACTTGGCTAATTTTTTGCATTTTTTGTTTTTTTTTTCCCGAGGTGGAGTCTTGTTCTGTTGCCCAGGCTGGAGTACAGTGGCATGATCTTGGCTCACTGCAACCTCCGCCTCCCAGGTTCAAGCAGTTCTCCTGCCTCAGCCTCCCAAGTAGGTAGGATTACAGGCATCTGCCACCACGCCTGGGTAATTTTTGTATTTTTAGTAGAGACGGGGTTTCACCATATTGGCCAGCCTGGTCTTGAACTTCTGACCTCGTGATCTGCCCTCCTTTGCCTCCCAAAGTGCTGAGATTACAGGCGTGAGCCACTGCACCCAGCCCTAATTTTCGCATTTTTAGTAGAGATGGGGTTTCAACATGTTGGCCAAACTGGTCTTTAACTCCTGACCTCAAGTCATCCACCCATTTTGGCCTCCCCAAGTGCTGGAATTACAGGCGTGAGCTACTGCACCTGGCCGTATGAGTTCCTTTTTTCTGTAGAAGGTACCATCTTCGTTTGACTATACCCATCAAAATTTTTCCTAGCCAGGCACAATGGCTCAAACCTGTAATCCCAGTACTTTGGGAGGCCAAGTCGAGTGGATCTCTTGATCCCAGGAGTTCGATAGCAGCCTGGCCATTATGGTGAGACCCCCATCTCTACAAAAAATAAAAAAATTAGCTGGGTGTGGTAGTGTATTGCTGTAGTCCCAGCTACTTGGGAAATTGAAGTGGGAAAACCTTTCTCCTCCCAAAAGGTGGAGGTTGCAAATGAGCTAAGATGACACCACCATACTCCATCCAGCTTGGGTAACAGGGTAAGACCCTGTTTCTTTTTTTTCTTTTTTTTTTTTTGAGATGGAGTCTCACTCTGGCCAGGCTGGAGTGCAGTGGCACCATCTCAGCTCATTGCAAGGTCCACCTCCCAGGTTCACGCCATTCTCCTGCCTCAGCCTCCCGAGTAGCTGGGACTACAGGCGCCCACCACCACGCCCGGCTAACTTTTGTATTTTAGTAGAGATGGGGTTTCACTGTGTTAGCCAGGATGGTCTTGATCTCCTGACCTCATGATCCGCCCGCCTCGGCCTCCCAAAGTGCTGGTGGGATTACAGGTGTGAGCCACCTCGCCTGGCCTGAGTAAGACCCTTTTTCAAGGAAAAAAAATTTTTTTTTCCCTTTGCTCTCTAGTTGGAGACCAACTAAACCAAGCCTGTACTTAAGAGCATATGGTTGAAAGATTAACTCTGGGCTGGGCGCGGTGGCTCAAGCCTGTAATCCCAGCACTTTGGGAGGCCGAGATGGGCGGATCACGAGGTCAGGAGATCGAGACCATCCTGGCTAACACGGTGAAACCCCGTCTCTACTAAAAAAAAATACAAAAAACTAGCCGGGTGAGGTGGCGGGCACCTGTAGTCCCAGCTACTCTGGAGGCTGAGGCAGGAGAATGGCGTGAACCCGGGAGCCGGAGCTTGCAGTGAGCTGAGATCCGGCCACTGCACTCCAGACTGGGCGACAGAGCGAGACTCTGTCTCAAAAAAAAAAATAAAGAAACATTAACTCTGGAAGCAGAGGGACATCAGTTTGAATCCCCATTTGTCTCTTCTTAACTGTGTGAATTATGCAAGTCACTAGAAGTCTCTGAGCTTGTTTTTCCACCTGTAAAATGAAGATAATACTATTTACTTTATAGACTTGCATGATAAGATGAAGTATAAGAAGCTTAGCATAGTATTTGCCATGGAGTAAGTGCTCAGTAAATATGTAAATAAAAATAAGTAGGCCGGGCGCAGTGGTTCACGCCTGTAATCCCAGCACTTTGGGAGGCCAAGGCGGGCAGATCACGAGGTCAGGAGATCGAGACCATCCTGGCTAACACGGTGAAACCCCGTCTCTACTAAAAACACACAAAAAAATCAGCCGGGCGTGGTGGCAGGCGCCTGTAATCCCAGCTACTCAGGAGGCTGAGGCAGGAGAATGGCGTGAACCCAAGAGGCGGAGCTTGCAGTGAGCTGAGATTATACCACTGCACTCCAGCCTGGGCAACAGAGCGAGACTCCGTCTCAAAAAAAAAGTAGGCCAGCTATGGTGGCTCATACCTTTTTTAATCCCAGCAGTTTGGGAGGCTGATGAAGGAGGATTACTTGAGCCCAGGAGTTTGAGACCTGGGCAACATGCGGAAACACCCCACCCGTCTCTTTTTTTTTTTCTTTTTTTTTTTTTTTTTGAGACAGTCTCACTGTGTCGCCCAGGCTGGAGTACAGTGGTGTGATCTCGACTCACTGCAACCTCCACCTCCTGGGTTCAAGCGATTCTCCTGCCTCAGCCTCCAGAGTAGAGTAGCTGAGACTACAGGCACGTGCCACCATGCCTGGCTAATTTTTGTATTTTTAGTAGCGACCAAGTTTCACCATATTGGCCAGGCTGGTCTCGAACGCCTGACCTCAAGTGATCCACCCACCTCAGCCTCCCAAAGTGCTGGGATTATAGGCGTAAGCCACCATGCCTGGCCAACTCCATCTCTTAAAAAAAAAAAAGAAAAGAAAAAAGGCTAGGTAGGTGTGATGGCATGTGCTGGTAGCCTGGCTACTCAGTGGGAGGCAGAGGTGGGAGGATCACTTGAGCCCAGGAGGCCAAGGCTGCAGTCAGCTGTGATCATACCATTGCATTCCAGTCTGGGTGACTGAGTGAGATCCTGCCTCAAAATTAAGTAACTAAGTAAGTAAACTTTAATGTCTTTTTACTGAGTTAAAAGCACAAAGTACCCAATTCCCTTTGTTGGGGTTTTCATCACATAGCCCAAACTTATCACCTTTGGGTGTAGTGTCTTCCTTTATCCCTGAGGAATATGAAACCTGTTCATGATTTGTCTTCCTATTCCACAGGCAGGCCCAATGCCGAAACACATTGCATTCATAATGGACGGGAACCGTCGCTATGCCAAGAAGTGCCAGGTGGAGCGGCAGGAAGGCCACTCACAGGGCTTCAACAAGCTAGCTGAGGTGGGTGTGTATGGCAGAGCCCAAAGTGAACAGTCTGTGGAGAGGTGGATTATAGCTAGAAAACCAGGCTCTGAGTTTGCTGTGGTTGGAGAGTGTTTTGTGTATCTGTCTCTGTGTTTTACTGTTTGCTTGCTAGCTATAGGTCTCATCTTGACATTGGCCAGATGTGGTTGCTTATGCCTGTAATCCCACACTTTGGGAGGCCGAGGCAGGAGGATTGCTTGAGCCCAGGGTTTCAGGACCAGCCCGGGCAACATAATCGAACCCTGTCTCTACAAAAAAATTTAAAAATTAGCCAGACTTGGTGGTGCACATCTGTGCCTCCAGCTACTCAGGAGGCTAAGGTGGGAGGACTATCTGAGCCCAGGAAGCTTGAGGCTGCAGTGAACAGAGATTGTGCCACTGTACTCTAGCCTGGGTGACAGAGTGACACCATCTCAAGAAAAAAAAAAAATGACATTAACAAAGAAGTAATCATCCAGTGAATGACCATAAAATATTAGAAATAGGAACAAAATTGCCTCTTCTTATTTTAATAAATCAACAGTTTATATTCTATGCCTCATCCAATCCTTATTGTATGCTCTACATGACTTAAAATTAATAAAATTGGCCGGGCGCAGTGACTCAAGCCTGTAATCCCAGCACTTTGGGAGGCCGAGACGGGCGGATCACGAGGTCAGGAGATCGAGACCATCCTGGCTAACACGGTGAAACCCCATCTCTACTAAAATGCAAAAAAATTAGCCGGGCGTGGCGGCGAGCGCTTGTAGTCCCAGCTACTTGGGAGGCTGAGGCAGGAGAAGGGCGTGAACCCGGGAGGTGGAGCTTGCAGTGAGCAGAGATCGCGCCACTGCACTCCAGCCTGGGCGACTGAGCAAGACTCTGTCTCAAAAAAAAAATAAAAAATAAAAAAAATTAATAAAATAAAATTAATAAAATTGCATCTGTAGCTTCAGTAACCTTATTTTTTAACATTTTGATTTTGTTTGTTTGAGACAGAGTCTCGCTCTGTTGCCCAGGCTGGAGTGCAGTGGCATGATCACTGCTCACTGCAACCTCCACCTCCCAGGTTCAAGTGATTTTCTTCCTCAGCCTCCTGAGTAGTTGAGATTGAACACCTGTCACCACATCCAACTAATTCTTTTGTATTTTGAGTAGAGATGGGGTTTCATCATGTTGGCCAGGCTGTTCTCGAACTCCTGACCTCAAGTGATCCACCCCCATCAGCCTCCCAAAGTGCTGGGGTTACAGTCATGAGCCACTGTGCCCGGCCAACATTTGGGGAAGCATTTTTTAAGGTGTATATATAAGCTTTCTAACTGTATGTTTCAATGACTGTAGAATATTTTATCAAGAGGATCTGATACAATTTAACTGCTCCACTATTACTTGACATTACAATAAACATTATAAATAGTACTGTTTCACCCTGGGCAACATGGTGAGATCCTGTCTCTACCAAAAAAAAAAAAATTAGCCAAGCACGGTGGTACATGCCTGTGGTCCCAGCTACTTACGGGACTGAGGTGGAAGGATCACTTGAACCCTGGAGGTTGAGGCTGCAGTGAGCTATGTTCATGTCACCACACTCCAGCCTGGTGACAGAGCAAGACCTTGTCTGAAAAAGAAAGTACTCTTTTTGGATAAATTCTTAGAAGTGACATTTCTGGACAAATATTGGGTGACTATTCATTCTGCTTTGGCAAGGCTGACAGGTTTCTCAGGACGCAGGTCTTTCAGTGCTAAAACTGGTGAAAGTCCCCGGCAAACCAGGACATCACTCTACACAGAGGTCATGAACATTTTGTGGTATAATGCATGTTATAAATTGGAAAACATTAAGTTTAACAAAAGAATGGAATATGACAATCTTGGTGAAACTTTTAAGAAGAATGGAGGGCCGGGAGCGGTGGCTCATGCCTGTAATCCCAGCACTTTGGGAGGCCGAGGCACGCAGATCATGAGGTCAGAAGATCAAGACCATCCTGGCTAACACGGTGAAACCCTGTCTCTACTAAAATTACAAAAAATTAGCCAGGCATGGTGGCAGGCGCCTGTAATCCCAGCTACTCAGGAGGCTGAGGCAGGAGAATGGCGTGAACCCAAGAGGCGGAGCTTGCAGTGAGCTGAGATTATACCACTGCACTCCAGCCTGGGCAACAGAGCGAGACTCCGTCTCAAAAAAAAAAAAAAAGAATGGAAATATGGTCTGTAGTTCACAGGTCCCAGTATCCTGGCACAGGGGCACAGCGTGATGCCAGGGCTGTGATGTTTTTTTCTTGAATGAGTGGCAGTGGGGTTCTCACTAACACCTTGTAGAAGTCTTTACTTTATAGGGTTTGTTGACTCTGGCTTCTGTTTTGTAACTGAGAGGCAGTTTTGCCTAATGCTTAGGAGCTTAAGCTCTGGAGTCACTCAGAACTCATTGGCACACCTGCTCTGTCACTGTCTGGCTTTGCAACCTGCAGTGAGTTATGTAGCTTCCTTTTGCCTCAGTTTCTTCATCTATAAAACAGGGTTAGCAATCTCTCTTAGTAGATTATTTGAAGATAAATAAGCTGGCACAATGAAAAGCATGTAGCACAGGCCCTGACATAAAGGAAGTGCTCAAAAATCAAACTTGTTATTCGCAACTATATTGACTGATGTCAGTGGTGGGTTCCAACCCAGATGTGCCATCCACAGTGGCTGCCTTGCAAGGTGTTTAGAGCCTGAGGCTGTTCAAGTGTCAGATTCTCACTGGTAATTTTCCTAAGATGACAATAGATTTGTTGGCTTGTGTGTTTGTTAAGGAGTTAGAGAGGTAGCTCTTTAGCTTTGTTTCTTCTGTTCTCCATCTCTCAACATTTCTCCAGCTCTCCATCTCTCAACATTGTTCCTCACCTCTCAGCATTGTTCTCCACCTTTAGTGGTACAGGATTAGAGCAGCCCCAAAGGACTAAGTTTTTTTCTTTTTTTTTTTTTTTCTTGAGACGGAGTCTTGCTCTGTCACCCAGGCTGGGGTGCAGTGGCACGATCTCAGCTCACTACAACCTCTGCCTCCCGGGTTCAAGCGATTCTCCTGCCTTAGCCTGCCGAGTAGCTGGGATTACAGGTGCGTGCCACCACTCCCGGCTAATTTTTGTGTTTTTAATAGAGACGGGGTTTCACCATGTTAGCCAGGCTGGTCTCGAACTCCTGACCTCATGATCTGCACCCCCGTGGCCTAAGTGCTGGGATTACAGGTGTGAGCCACCGCGCCCAGCCAGGACTAAGTTTAAGTGTGAGTTTCATTTCTTCTTTTTTTTGAGACAGAGTCTCGCTCTCTCTGTCGCCCAGGTTGGAGTGCAGTGGCGTGATCTTGGCTCACTGCAACCTCTGCCTCCCAGGTTCGAGGGATTCTCCTGCCTCAGCCTCCTGACTAGCTGGGATTACAGGCCTGCGTCACCACACCCAGCTAATTTTTGCATTTTTAGTAGAGATGGGGTTTCACCATGTTGGTCAGGCTGGTCTCGAACTCCTGACCTCATGATCCGCCCACCTCGGCCTCCCAAAGTGCTGGGATTATAGGCATGAGCCACCATGCCTGGCCTGTTTTTTTTGAGTCAAAGTCTCACTCTGTAGTCCAGGCTGGAGTGCAGTGGTGAGATCTCCACTCATCACAGCCTCTGCCTCCCAGGTTCAAGCAATTCTCCTGCCTCAACCTCCCAAGTAGCTGGGATTGCAGGCATGTGCCACTGCACCTGGCTAAGTTTTTGTATTTTTAGTAGAGATGGGGTTTTACCATGTTGGCCAGGCTGGTCTTGAACTCCTAACCTCAGGTAATCCGCTCACCTTGGCCTCCCAAAGTGCTAGGGTTACAGGTGTGACCCACCGCACCCAGCCAGTTTCATTTCTTTTTGAATTATAATTTCATATGGTGAAATGCACAGATTTTAGGTTTTGACAATGCATTCATTTAACCCATACCCCTGTTGAGATATAGGACATTTCCTGCTGGGCGCAGTGGCTCATGCCTGTAATCCTAGCACTTTGGGAGGCCGAGGCAGGCAGATCACCTGAGGTTAGGAGTTTGAGACCAGCCTGGCCAGCATGGCGAAACCTGTCTCTACTAAAAATACAAAAAGCCGGGTGTGGTGGCACATGCCTGTAGGCCACCTACTCGGGAGGCTGAGGCAGGAGAATCACTTGAATGTAGGAGGTGGAGGTTGTAGTGAGCCAAGATTGTAGCACTGCACTCCAGCCTGGGTGACAGAATGAGATTCCAGGAAAAAAAAAAAAAGATGTAGACATTTCTGTCTCTCCAAACAGTTCCCTGGTGCCCCTTCTCAATCAACTTCTGTTCCACCTCCTCCTTTTCTTCTCTAGGCAACTACTGTTCTGATTTCTGTAACTATAAATTTGTTTTTCGTGTTCTAGAACTCTATATAATGGAATCAGACAGTTGAGTTGAGGATTTTTGACATATTCTTCAACTCTGAGCCTGTTTTATCATCTGTAAAGTAGGCATGAAAACAGCAGTGTCATTTTAAAGTGGTTGTTCAAAGAATCGAATGAAATTATGTGAAAACTCTTTGCAGGCTATTAAATGTTACACAGCTGTCCAGTTATTGCTTTTTTCTTTTGACTCATCAGCCTCTCAACCTACCAGAATAATGAAGTTATGCTGTGAGTAATAACACCTTGTGTTTTTATATTGTTCGTTAACCACCTTGTAAGGGATGGATTGTGATTCCTATTACAGGTAAGGAGACTTAAACCTAGAGAGATTAAGTGATTTGATTCTAGTCACGTAAGTGCATGATGGAGTCAGGGACTAGAACCTAGGTCTTTACACTCTCAGTGCAGAGTTCTTTCTTGTAATGCACAATGCCATCAGCATTCACTAAGATCACATTTTTCAGTTTCTTCAATGGTGGTTTTCTCCTTGTTTTATTCATTAATTCTGACATAAACACTGATGTTATCCTAGCTTCACCCAGCTTTGGGAGGAGAAAAGTCTGCCTCCCATCTCCAACTCTGAGTCAGGACCAAAAAGTACCTCGTTTCCCTTCCCACTCTTCCTTGTATCCTAGCTCCTTGCCTTCTCCCCTCTCAGACTCTGCGGTGGTGTTTGAACCTGGGCATCCTAGAGGTGACGGTCTACGCATTCAGCATTGAGAACTTCAAACGCTCCAAGAGTGAGGTAGACGGGCTTATGGATCTGGCCCGGCAGAAGTTCAGCCGCTTGATGGAAGAACAGTAAGATGCTATCAGAGGGGAGAGTATGTTCTTCCACCACCCCCAGCCTTATCCTAACCCTTGAAATTCTGTTATCTGAGGCTTACTTAAGGGACTCCTAACTCTTTTTAATGTTAGTTAGACATCTTGGGTGGCAAATATCAGAAATACAAGATAGTCTTTCATTCTTTATTTCTTCCGTTTTTTTTTTTTTTAATTAAAAGGGGCATTTATTTGAGGATATTGAGGTGTGTCACATGATTTAAGAACAAGTACAGCCAACCTCAAGCAAAACTGAAACCAGGAATTAAACCCACTAGGTAGAACCTCTGTATTCATTTATTTCCACCAGTTTTCTCTGCTTCAAAAGAGCAACCCAGAATCAATAAAATCCCTTAATTGGGATCCCTAAATTCTATCAGATTTCTACCCCAGAGCCAATAAACTATGGCCAAGGAAGTAGAGTTAAAGAAAACATTAAGGAAGTCATTTTCTGCTGCACAGTGAACCCTAAAAGTTACTGTACTCCCCTGCATAGTCTTTTTGGAGGGATGGGATGATGCATAAGAGACATTTATGGGGAAGCGTCAGTACCATTCTTAGCTGTCAGTAAGTTTAGGCTTAACTTAGGGAATAAAGCCAGAGAGGGGAAAAGACGAAGTTCAGTGGAGACTGCTTGCTTCAAAGTATGGAGCCCTTACCAGCCAGAATTGCCCAAAAATCTTAGTTACAACTGTTGTGTGCCCAGCTCCTACCTATACCAGGAAGATGAGAGAACAGTGAGCCTAGAACTCCAGTGAAGGTAAGCCTAGAACAATGGGTGGTAGGGAGAGTAGCCAGGCTTTCTTCTGTCTATATTAGGATGGTGAGATTCTGGGCTACAGACATTGCTCCCTGGTCCCCAGCAGAGCCTGTGTGGCTCAGAGTTTACACCTAAGGAGCCAGGGATGGAGGCACGGGGGGCACATCCCACTAATCTTACCTTTTTAAAGTGCTTACTATATGCCAGGCTTTGAGCCTCAAATATATTCTTACTCATCCTGTAATCACATTATACCATGACAAAGATATTATTAGCCCATTTTTAGAGAGAAGGAAAGTAGAAACCAAAGAAGTTAAGGCATATATCCTAGGTCACACAGCTATCAGGCAGAGCCAAGGTGCACACCTGGGTCTTTCTGACTCCAGAGCTAAGCTATCATCTACACTGTGCTCTGAGAGACAGGCCGTCTTACAATTCCTGCAAGATCAAAATGCACGGCAGAAGAGATGCTAATGACATTGCTCTGATCAGTTAATAGTAGAGAAAATGGTCTTCGTTTATCATGAAGTCCTGGCAAAAGCAAGAAGAAACCTCAGAGGTGCTTTACCATTAATGTGCCACAGAACCCCAAGGTCTGAGGAGGTGTAGAAAGAACCCAGTGGGAGTGGGGTAGAGGGTGCTGAGTTGCATTTACCTATTTAATGTATTAGGCTTCTGTGTAGAATTTGATTTGAAGAAAGGGTTCTTTGGCTGAAAGAAAGTGGGAAAACCACTGGCCTGATTCTATTTCATCAGTTGGGAAACGAAACCCTAGTAAAGAGAAGAAGTTGAGCAGGGTGGCTTGCACCTGTAATCCCAGCGCTTTGGGAGGCCAAGGAGGGCGGATTGCTTTAGTCCAGGAATTTGCTTGAGTCCAGCCTAGCCAACATGGCAAAACCCCATCTCTACAAAAAAATACAAAAAAATTAACTGAGGAGGGTGGCACATGCCTGTAATCCCAGCTACACGGGAGGCTGAAGAGGGAGGCTCACTTGAGTCTGGGGAGGTTGAGGCTTCAATGAGCTGTGATTGAACCACTATCTTCCATCCTGGGCAACAGAGTGAGACGCTGTCTCAAAAAATTAATTAATTAAAATAAAAATAAGTAAATTAAAATTTTAAAAAACATTAGACGAGGGCTTATGCATGGTCACACATCAAGCTAGTGGCAGAACTATACCACAAGCTAGCAGGAAGAGCTGAATCGAGGTCTTCTAGTATACTTCCTTCTATTAAGCTCACATTTTCCAAACGTGAAGCATTTGTTTTCTTCATAGCATTTCCAGATGAGAGAAACTGGTTGAATTCATTCTCACCTTATGCAGAGTTTGGGAGTTATTGTATGGAAGCAATATAATGTCATAATTAAGAAGACAAGCTCTGGAGGCTGACTCCCTATGTGCAAATCCTGGTTCTCCATTCATCAACTGTCCGAACAAATTACCTAATGTCCCTGTGCCTCAGTTTCCTCATCTGTAAAAGGGGAATAATAATGGTATATAACTCAGAGGTTGGTGTAAGAAATGGAATGTGTTGGTACATGTAAAGCACTTAGACCAGTATCTGGCATTTAGTAAACATAGAATGTTAGCTGTCATCATTATCATCATATTTCACTAGAATGTAACAAAAGTAACCAATAATACAGCTCCTTCCCTTGAGGAGTTTACTCACTTCTCAAATGGGACTTCACAGATACATAAAATGCAACTTCCCAAAAAGGACACATGAGGTTGTGTAATATATAGTAAAGAGTTTGGGTTCTTGCTGGACATGGTGGCTCATGCCTGTAATCCTAGCACTGTGGGAGGCTCAGGCAGGAGGATCACTTGAGGTCAGGAGTTTGAGACCACCTTGGGCAACATAGTGAGACCTCATCTTTACAAAAAATACAAAAATTAGCCGGGCATGGTGGTGTACACCTTTAGTCCCAGCTACTTGGGAAGCTGAGGCAGGAGGATCGCTTGAGTCCAGGATTTGGAAGTTACATTGAACCATGAGTATACCGCTGCACTCCAGCCTGGGTGAGGGTAAGACCCTGACTGCAAAAAAGCCAACAAACAAACAAACAAAAAAGAGTTTGGGACTGAGCGCTGTGGCTCATGCATGTAATCTCAGCTCTTTGGGAGACTGAGGCAGGCAGATCACTTGAGGTCAGGAGTTCGAGACCAGCCTGGCCAACATGGTGAAACCCTGTCTCTACTAAAAATACAAAAATTAGCCAGGCATGGTGGCGGGTGCCTGTAATCCCAGCTACTTGGGAGGCTGAGGTGGGAGGATCGCTTGAACCTGGAAGGCGGAGGTTGCAGTGAGCCGAGATCACACCACTGCACTCCAGCCTGGGTGACAGAGCAAGACTCCGTCTCAAGAAAAATAATTTCGGGGCCGGGCGCGGTGGCTCAAGCCTGTAATCCCAGCACTTTGGGAGGCCGAGACGGGCGGATCACGAGGTCAGGAGATCGAGACCATCCTGGCTAATATGGTGAAACCCCGTCTCTACTAAAAAATACAAAAAACTAGCCGGGCGACGAGGCGGGCGCCTGTAGTCCCAGCTACTGGGGAGGCTGAGACAGGAGAATGGC
>NW_016817890.1:2421267-2424342 GCF_001698545.2 Rhinopithecus bieti | reverse complement strand
AAAAAAAAAAAAAAAAAAAAAAAAAAAAAAAAAAAAGAAAAATAATTTCGGTTCTCAAGTCAGACAGACAGAGTTTCAATCCTAACAGAGCACTTGATGGCTATATGACCTTGGGCAGTCCCCATCTGACTGTCCTGTCTGAGCTTCGGCACTGAAGTAAGCTTTCAGAGTTGTTGAGGGGATGCAAGCATGTAGAACAGTGTCTGACACACTGGAAAGCCCTCAAAAAACTGGTTGTCAGTTATTACCTGAGCACCTTGCTCTCTCCAGCTCAGCAGGGGCCCTATCCCAATGCTGCCTCTTTTCCCTGATCAGGGAGAAACTGCAGAAGCATGGGGTGTGTATCCGGGTCCTGGGCGATCTGCACTTGTTACCCTTGGATCTCCAGGAGCTGATTGCACAAGCTGTACAGGCCACAAAGAACTACAACAAGTAAGTTCTCAGATTTCCCTGTAGGGAGCTGTTTTAATATTTGATTCCCTGCTGGCTTTAGGGAGACGTCCTGGGCTTTTCTTGGTCTAGATTGGTGCAACAGGCAATGAGAGAGTAGGCTGAGCAGCTTAGAGACTTTCTCCTTCTGACTGCAGGGCACACCAGACATGATTCTGCAATAACATGTTATATGTGTGTATACTGGCACATACGCATAGTTTCTCTTTCCTCCTTTCTGTGCATACCCCCCACCAAGTAAATGTGTATGTGTATATATGTATATATGTTTTTACTTGACAGGCGATGAGGTCAGAATACAGCAGTTCTTATCCCTGTCTTTGAAGACAGATCCTTCAAGAAATTCTTTTTCTGTTCACTCCTTTAACCTATGGACCTTGGGAGGTCATAGAGACCTACAGGGGAATAGAATTCAATAATCCAAACTCCGTGATGTTTGAAACATAACATGTATTTTGGCAGTGGACTTGTTTTACATCAAACCTCCTTCCTATTTTCCTTTGTTTGGGCCAATGTCACAGTAGGGTCTTCCTCTGAAAGCTGGTGTACAGTAGAAGGGGAGAGGGTTAGGAGGGCAATAGGAGCTATTTAGTGGCTGGGCACAGGGTCTCACACCTGTAATCCTAGGTGGGTGGATC
The DNA here is from genome assembly GCF_001698545.2 of Rhinopithecus bieti. NCBI lineage: Eukaryota > Metazoa > Chordata > Mammalia > Primates > Cercopithecidae > Rhinopithecus > Rhinopithecus bieti. Next base: position 2,423,254 of record NW_016817890.1, on the reverse strand, counting down.
ACCTGAGGTCAGGAGTTCAAGACTAGCCTGGCCAACATGGTGAAACCCTGTCACTACTAAAAATACAAAAATTAGCTGGGCATAGTGTGCGCGCCTGTAATCCCAGCTACTCGGGAGGCTGAGGCAGAAGAATTGCTTGAACCCAGGAGGCAGAGGTTGCAGTGAGTTGAGATCACGCCACTGCACTCCAGCCTGGGCAACAAGAGCAAAACTCTGTCTCAAAAAAAAAAAGGAGCCATTTAGTATTTGTCTTATTATAAAACTAGTTACATGTTTATTCCAAGAAAACTTGGAAACCACAAAAAATTCATAATTTCACCTTTCAGAGGTATCCACGGTTAACATTTGGTGTGTATTTGTTTTTCTAGGGAAAGGCTGGAAGGGCTGCTCTGTAATCAGTGACTTCAGTCATCAGTCCCTGTCCCCCTTTGGTAAATTATTCTCTTCTTCCCTCCTCAGGTGTTTCCTGAATGTCTGTTTTGCATACACATCCCGTCATGAGATCAGCAATGCTGTGAGAGAGATGGCGTGGGGGGTGGAGCAAGGCCTGTTGGATCCCAGGTATCCCGAGTTGTTTTGCATGGTTATTGCTAAGGAAAACAAGCCTGGGCTAGCATGGCAGCTCATGCCTGTAATCCCAGCACATTAGGAGGCCTAGGTGGGCAGTTCACTTGAGGCAGGCCAGGAGTTCAAGACCAGCCTGGCCAACATGGCAAAACTCCATCTCTTAAACAACAACAAAAAAACCAGGCCTGTACCAAATCATAAAACCCCTCTGTGCCATGTACTTGGCCAGAGGTCTAATTAGGGGAGTATGTGGAAAGATTTAAGGGGATCTCCCAAATTTAGAGATTAGGATTGGCTTATTACAACTGCTTCAGAACTAGAGTTCACCACACACCAAGAAACCCCAGAGAAAGAGCAAAGCAGATGACAAAGCCATGTTATTATTCCTTTACAAATTACACCCTCCTGGCCCTTTGGTAGTGTTCTTCCAAGAATGACTTTTCGTGAATGCAGTTTGTTGGGGCTAGAGTTCTTTAGGTCTCTCATGTTCTAGTTTCACACAAGATTTAGGTGTTTTTCTTTTCTTTTCTTTTCTTTTTTTTTTTTTTGGTGAGACAAAGTCTCACTTTGTCGCCCAGGCTGGAGTCCAGTGATGTGATCTCGGGTCACTGCAACCTCCACCTCCCAGGTTCAAGCAATTCTTCTACCTCAGCCTCCCAAGTAGCTGGGGCTACAGGCGTGCGCCACCATGCACGGCTGATTTTTGTATTTTTAGTCGAGACGGGTCTCACCATATTGGCCAGGCTGGTCTGGAACTCCTGACCTCATGATCCGTCCGCCTCAACCTCCCAAAGTGTTGAGATTACAGGGGGAGCCACCACGCCCGGCCAATTCAGGTATTTTTCAATTAATTGTTGTCAACATAGTGGAATCCTAATTATTAGAGCTGGAGGGACTTTTGAAGCCATTTAAATATTTGGTCCCTCTCATGTTATTATTCATATAACTTTCAATATTTGTAAACTAATAGCAATAATATAATAACAGTAGCAAAAAATAACCCAGGAGATGTGTTGTGTTCTGTATTTCGTTAAGTCATTAACCTTATGTGTGACAGATTCAAGGCTGTTATCCATGTTGTAGATGAGAAAACTGAGTTCAGCATTGAAGTGACTTGCCCAGTGTTACGCTACTAGTAAGTGCCAGAGCTGGGACTCATATCTAAAGCTGTTCGATTTTAGGATTCTTATCCTTTACCTCTATTATGTGGGATCTTGGGAACCAGGACGTTTTCTGGTTCCCTTCCCAATTTGATTGACCTAGGAAACTAGATTAAAAATCAAAAAGTTTACTTGGTGAGAATAGAATTAGATAAAAGGAAAGGAGACAGTTTTGAGGCTATTTTATGAATGCCTCTCCTTCCTAACAGCTGGGTGACATTTCTCTGTCACATAGTTCATTCATTCAACAAATATTTTAT